>NC_069003.1:21040284-21049295 GCF_001194135.2 Octopus bimaculoides
GTCAAACAAATTGACCCCAGAACTTACTCTTTATGAGCCTAACTTATTCTATTGGTCGCTTTTGCCAAACCGCTAAGTTACAGGGACGTAAACATGCCAACACCGGTCATCAAGTGATAGTGGGGGGACAAACACAGACTCATGTATACACACACACACACACGCACACACACACACACACACACACACACTCACTCACTCACTCACACACACACACATATGCGATGGGCTTCTTTCAGTTTCTGTCTACCAAATCCACTCACAAGGCTTTTGTTGACCCGAGGCTATAGCAGAAGACACTTGTGCAAGGTGTCACACAGTGGAACTGAACCTGGAACCATGTGATTGGGAAGCAAGCTTCTTACCATGCAGCCACGCCTGTGCCTGAACCCATTGTTATATACACATGTATATATGTGTGCATATATATATATATATGTATGTGTGTGTATATATCTGTATGTGTTTCTGTGTTTGACCCCTTCCCCATCACCACTTGACAACTTGTGTTTACGTCCTCATAGCTTAGTGGTTCGGCAAAAGGAAACCGATAGAATAAGTACTGGACTTTTAAAAAAAGTAAGTCCTGGGGTTGATTTTGTTGGACTAAAACCCTTCAAGGCAGTGCTCCAGCATGGCCACAGTCTACTGACTGAAACAATTAAAAGATCAAAGATATCCTACCCATGCCAGCATGGAAGGCAGGCATTAAATGATGATGATAATGACATATATATATAATAATAATATAAATAATATATAAATATATGCATATATACATACATATATGTACGTACCTACATATATATGTATATATACATGCATATATGGGTACCGGACATCAAAAAAGCATAGACAAAATGCGAAACGAAAACATGAAAAAACAAAAACATAGAAAACGAACTTTTTTTCGAACAATAAAAGAAACAAACAAAGAAAAAAAAACAGGTAACATAAAAAACATTCCCTTCATCAGTTGTCCCCTGTTTTATCTACTCTGCGTTTTGAAGGTAGGGATACCTATCATCATCTTTTAATGTCTGTTTTCCAGTATAGGTTAAACTGTTTGACAAAATTCTGTGAGCTCCAATATCAGCTTTAACATGGTCACTCTGGCTTGGTGCCCTTCCTATGCATATGTGTGTATAAACGTGTGCATCTGAGGTTGTTCATCCTCATCATCCTCATCATGTTTACTTTTGCTCTTCATGCTGGCTTGGGTAGGTTGGATTGGTTGTGTGGAAGTTGCTGCTTCACTAGACTGCTGTTTGTTGGTGTCATTTAGTTTGGTTTTTATAGGCAGTTGTGCTTCCACTTTACACAGTATGTCGGGCCCATTTTGTGGTGCTAGCAATAGAAAGACTACTACTTCAGCATGTGGCCTACTGTAGTATCCATAGTGTACCCTGTGAAATGACCGGGTCTGAGTTAGGACTAACAGTTAGGGTTAGTGTTTAAGGTTAGAGTTTGCGATTGCATGCTAAAGTTTAAAGTACTAGGTGGGCTGTATGGTAAAATGGTACCAGAGAGATTGCTTTGTTCACCTGTCACTTTGACAGAGTGCAAATTATCAGCTTTCTGTTGAGGTATCAGTACAAGGGGGTGGTGGTGTCTTGTCTTCAATGCAGAAAGTATTCAAAGGTAAGTAAGCCAAGGAGGGGAAACGGAGTTTGATGCCAATGGTGAGGCCAGAAGCGGGTGATAGCAGCAAGTATTTGCTGAGAGTACTCAATATCTGGGTCATGCATATTTGCTCAGGTGACCACTGGGAGGATTAGGGGAGAGTATTGTAACAGAAGGACCTGGGTGGCAGGGTGGCTGTAAGGAGCAGTGGTATGATGTAAGTGGCTGGATATTTGGGGTGGAGTTGGGTAGTGAGTGATTGACAACAGCAGAGGTGGGTAAAAGTAAGGGTGGCTGATGAGATAAGATAAAGATTAGGTGATAGGTGGCTGATAAAAGGGGGAGAGAGAGTGATGGCTGGTAGGGGAGAAAAGTGAAGAGAGCAAGGGAGAAGCATTAGAGAGAAGGATTTATCAAAGAATGGGGATGGCTTGGTGCAGTCTCTTATATGTAGGCCTTGTGAATTTATGAGGGTTGACTGATGCAATCTCTTATACAAAGACGTGAACCAATTTAACCTCTTATACATAGGCTGAGTGGAAGAATGGAGGTGGACCAGGGGGGCTGGGAACAATAAGGTAATGGGGGACTCTAAAATTCAAGGGTAGTGGGTGAGGACAGCAAGAGGTACAATGTATGGTTGTCAGTGTGCAAAATATGTCAGCCTGTAAACACTACCCTTATATCCGGGTATATATTGTCATATTGTGAAGGCATGTGGCTTAGTTTTTAAGGTATTCAGCTCATGATCAAAAGGTCAATTCCTGGCAGTGTGGTGTGCCTGAGCCAGATATTTTAGTTCACATTGCTCCAGTCCACTCAGCTTGCGAAAATGAGTTGTACCTGCTGTATTTCAGAGGGCCAGCCTCGTCACACTCTGTGTCATGCTGAATCTTCATGAGAAGTATGTTATGGTTATACATGCCTGTGGAGTGCTCAGCCACTTGCACATTAATTTTACAAGCAGGTTGTTCCGTTGATCAGATCAACTGGAACACTTGTCATCGATCCCGATGGAGTGTCAGTGATGGATTTTCTATATCACTGCATGTCCTTTATCATCTCCTCCATGAGACACCAACCACTTTACAGAGTGTACTGGATGCTTTTTATGTGACACTAGTATCAATTCTGCTGTGGCTGGTGCTGATGCTATATAGCGTGGCACCTTGGGCAAGTGTCTTCTACTCTAGCCTCGTGAGTGAATTTGGTAGACAGAAACTGAAAGAAGCTTGTCGTATGTGTGTGTGTGTACATGTCTTTGTGTCTGTGTTTGACCTCACCACCACTTGACAACAGTGATGCTGTGTTTACATCCCCATGACTTAATGGTTCAGCAAAAGAAACCAATAGAGCAAATACCAGGTTTTAAAAAAAATACATAAGTGCTGGGGTCAATTCATTTGATTAAAAATTCTAGAAGGTAGTGCCCCAGCATAGCTGCAGAAACATAAGAGAGCCCCATATTGACTGTTGCAAAGATAGAGAAGTTGATGTGAAAATGATGAGGAAATTTGGTTTATATCCTTTGTCTTCTGTTTTACTTGTTTTAGTCATTAGACTGTGGCCATACTGGGACACCTCCTTGAAGAATTTCTAGTCGAATTGAAGAGGTATGATTTTTGTCTGAAGTCTTTCAATATAATGTCTGGCCTATTTGGATCTATCTTTCTGTCAATTTGAATGGTGAAGTTCCAGAGGAGTGAGATGTGGTCATTTTCAATGTGAGCTATTAGGATAATTAACCAATTGGAAAAAATGCTTAGTAGCATTTCTTCCAGTTGTCTACTCTGATTTGAAATGCTGGTGAGGTTGACTTTTTGTATGTACCAGTTGAGCATTGGGTTCAGTGTAATCAACTAGCCCCATCACTTAAATTTTCAGCTTTGTACCTGATGAGCTGGCAAAATCATTTCATGCTGGGTATTAGACTCCTCATGCCTCACCTTTGACTCCACACTCATACTATTATCAAACCAGGATCACTTACATAGCCTTACCTGCCTTTTGGATGTTCTGGATACCAAAACCTCTCATTTATATATGTATATATATATATAATGTATGTATGTATGCATGCATGCACACATACCCATGCACATATTCATATATAAAAAGGAGGATATGGAAGTTTAAGAATCCTTCAAGCAGGCTGAAATTTGGAGATGTTCTACTTGATTAAAACAGAGGAGATAATGACATATAACAAAGAAGAGAATTGGGACTTCTTTTGAGACAACCTCCTGAGGACAATAGACAGAATCCGTGGCTGGTGCAAAGTTCCAAACAGATCAGGGGTGGCTTGGGAGTGGAACAGTGAAGTAGAAAGAGCCATAAAAATGAAGAGGCAGGCTCAGAAGGTTTAGAAGAATTGGAGCTGCAGAGGACTTCACCAGGTAGCTAGGAGATAAGTCTATTTAGCATGGGGAGAAGCAACAAAGAATAGGTTTGCACATGTTCTAGGACTGTGGGTCTCAACCAGGATCCTCATGACCTTTGGGGGTCCATATAAGATTCTGTTGTTCAAAATTGTGTGCAATAAAATAGGTTATACTTCTACAGTACACAAAATATTTTAATAATTATTTTTATTTCATTTTTGTATCTGGTTTTCAAGATTCTTTATGTGAATTTGTGTGTTGAAACAAATTTTGTTGTCTTCCACTCGTTTGTTATTAGTCAAACAAAAACAAAACAATTGACTAATAATAAATGAGTGGAATTGAACCAGTGTGTGTGTTAATTATATTGACATAATGACTCTTCCCAGACACAACAAAATTATTTTTATAAAATTCCTAATAACATTTAATTATAAAAATATAATGATAGGAAGATTTTTTAAACATTGAATGGCTGTGAGGATCTACCTGCATAAAACAGGAATCAAAGGGTAAGAAATGGTTGAGAACCCCTGTTCTAGGAGGATCCTTAAAGGTAGTAGATGGTTTCTATTACCTATGAGACCTAATTAACAGTAGGAGTGGGGATGTTTTGAAAGTATTGTTGCTAGAGTAAGTGCTGACCCAGGAAGATAAGGAATGAAGTATTGAAAATTAATCTCAAACTGTTGAGACTTTCGGAGAAGATGAGAGAGGAACAAAATGAATGGTGATATGCTGTGTTTGAGAACAGCCATCTATCTCAGCGGAAATGATGTCCTGTCAAGCCTCCCCACCACCGACATAACTCATCTTCTAACACCTCTCCCTCCATCACTCTTCTAACTAAGGCACTATTCACTCATGTTATAAATGATAACCATTTATCCCCTTTCACTTCACATTGTGTCCCTACTACTGTCCTTTGTCACCTTCTTTTCCTTCCCTCCTCCTCCTCCTCCTCCTTCATCTTCAACTACATTGAATGTCTGTTTTCCATGCTGGCATGAGTTGGATAGCTTGACAGGAACTGGTAAGGTCAGGGGGCTGCACCAGGTTCCATAATCTATTTCAGCTTGGTTTCTATGATTGGATGCCCTCCCTAATGTAAACCACTTTACCGAGTGTAGAGTCCACTGGATGCTTTTTTATATGGCACCATCACCAATGCTTTTTACATGGCACCAGCACCCACACCAATGCTCTTTACGTAACACCTAGGTTTTAGGATATCAACTCTGTTGTGATGGATAGCTCTTCTTGAGTAGAGCAATGCATCACATACTTCAGTCATCAGTCATCTTCTTCGTAAGGCTCAACGTTTTGAGATTGGCCTTCATTACTTCATCCCATGTCTTCCTGGGTCTCCCTCTTCCACAGCTTTCCTTAATTTTAAATGATTAGCAATTCTTTATGCAACTGTCCTCATCCATCTGCATCACATGACCAAACCAATGCTGTCTCCTCTCTTGCACACTGCATATAATTCCTCTTATGCCCAACCTCTCTCTCAATACATCAGTGCTCAGTCACACATTCAGCGGAACATACCTTCTTTGTTCCTCTCCAGCCTTCGCATGTCCACATTCAGCACTTACGTCTCACTACTTTCCAACATCACAGTTCATACACATGCATCATAAATCTTACCTTCATCCAGAGAGAGAGAGAGAGAGACCTTTGAGTCACTTCTTCTGTTACTGTAATTGTAATTTTAACTATCCATGTGTGACTTCCTATGAAAATGACAACTTGAAAAAGTGCACACACACACACACACACACACACACACACACACACACACATCACTTAGATGAAGGCCAAACTGACTTCAGCAATACTCATTAAACTGTGTTTGTTTTGTCTTCTTCCCACTTTATCAATATTTGCATGTACAATAATGCACCCATCCACCGTGAGATCAAAACTTGCATTTAAGATATTCTAAAATGTTGTTTGTGTCTTTGCTGTTGTTTTAATCCCATAAATAATATATTTCTCATATATGAAATACACACCAAAAGCAAAAATGTTTCCCGACCAGACAGACATTCATATTGAAATAGAGGAAAGTCCTGTATATGTGTGTGGATTACAAAAGTCACACACACACACACACAGATAAGCTCTGGCTGCCATCGACGTACTTTATATCTCAAATCAATAAAAAAAAGAAATTATTTTAAACACTCTGGAAAGTAGTATTAAACTTGTATCTTTTATTTCTTACTTGTTTCAGTCATTGGACTGCGGCCATGCTGGGGCACTATTTGAAGGGTTTCTAGTCGAACAAATCGGCCCCAGTGCTCATCTTTTTTTAAAGTCTGTTGTTTATTCCATCGGCCTTTTTTTTTTGCTGACCTGCTAGATTAAGGAGATGTAAACAAACCAATAGTAGTTGTCAAGCGGTGGTGGGTGGACTAACACAAATACAAAATCACTCATGTACACGTGCACGCATACACATGCACATACACATGCACACACACACACACACACACACACATGCACACACACACACAAATATATAAATATACATGATGGATTTTCACTCAGTTTCCTTCTACAAAATTCACTTACTTGGCAATGGTGGGCCCACAATTATAATAGCAGACACTTGCCCGACGTGCCATACATTGGGACTGAACCTGAAACCATGTAGTTGGGAAGCAAACCTTTTGATCACAGAACTTTGCTGGCACCTGTAATGAACCTATTTTTTCTTTTTCTCCCCGCTAATTGCCTCACCTATAAAGACTTATTAACCAGGACTCAATTATTTACATTATTTACATTTGACAGATATTTGTCCTCATTTTGTTTGTTGTTAACAGATTTCGGCTGATATACTCTCCAGCCTTCATCAGGTGTCTTGGGGAAATTTCAAACCTGGGTTCTCATTCCTAAGGTATTTTTCAATGAAGGCTGGAGGGTATATCAGCTGAAACATTGTGTCAACAACAAACAAGATGAGGACAAATATCCGTCAAATGTAAATAATGTAAATAATGTACATAATTCCTGTTCTCTTAAATATAGAACTGCAGGACTCAATTGTCATTAGAGATGATATTATGAGGTGTTTTATGTTATCTATATATATATAAAACATAGGATGTGTCTGTCTGTGTGTTTGTTTGTCATGTCACTAAAACTCGAGATGTATCCAACTAATTTTAATGAAATTTGACACATGTATTACATAGGGTCCATTTGAGTGTCATGGGCAAGAAAAATTTTCGACTTCTTGCCTAATGCGGGCCCAGGGGCAGATAAACCGCATTTTTTAAGCATTTTTGCAGTGCTAAGGCCCATAACTTGAAAAGTATCCAGTCGCTTTCTTCCAAATTTGCAACAAACATTAATCAGGCTCCTTGAATTGCTGCTGACTAAAAAATTTTCTAATGCTGACTATGGGCCCTCCTGCAAAATGCAGATTAATTAGATTTGAGCATACTGCACTGGGTTTTATCTTTGTTTTAGGCCATTTTCCAATAATAAAATATTGACACTACTTATGCATTATAAATAACATATAATATTTCATGAAAACCTTTTTGTCCAATTTGGCAGAGGAAATGAGAACATTAAAATTTTTGTCAATGCCCTGTTGATTCTTCATGTTACCAAACTGCACACCACTGGGCCACAAAATTTTTTTCCTATGAGAGTTCCAGACCTCAGCAGTGAACTCATTTGCATACAGCCAATCAGAGATCACCTTGACCTTGTTGTCAAGTCAACAAACACACTCTGCCAAGTAAACTCAAGACAAAGAATGGTGTTGTAAGTTGACCGATCACCAAGTTATGCCTAGTTTTAGAAGGAGACAAGTAATTAGATAGATTTGCATCTATACCTATAATCAGATTTTGTTAGGGCCCCATATGGTAAAGATGTGGATGGGAAAAATGTGGGTAGAGGGTGATGTGCAAGCAACCTTCTCCCCTAACTGTTTTAGAAAGTAAACAACAACACAAATAACTACGCAGAGGCAGCCATGGTTGAAACAAGAACAAGATCAAGAAGCATTATTAAGAGAGAAAAGAAGCATGGTCATTCCTTACCCAAGTGACCTTATCTCACCGCCCATCACTTGTTATGCGCTCATAAATTAGTTTGATAGTTGAGCTCTGATTGACTGTATACAAATGAGTTCATAATTGGGGTCGAGAACTCTTGTGAGAAAGATCATTTTTCCACTGGGCCATATGCATGTATGTGCAGCTGGGTAAAAGCACAACAAACCCATTCTCCAGAAGTGCTCTGTTGATGTTTCACATTTCCAATCCTATGCAATGCAGCATGGCCCGGCAGCATGTCTGCTTTCTATGTCATCCATGTTGGAACTATATGAAGCAAAATGTTCATACCAAAAGACAAACTGCTGTTGTGACTCACAGCCATTTGAGTTTGACTGTATGACCACTTCTAGAAGCTACGCTCACCACCTACAATTAGTTCCCCCACCCTATGTTCCCTCCCCAGTTTAGTCAGACGAATAAATACAGGGTATCCCAGAATTAGTGATGATTTGAGTGAAATCGGATGCATTATTTTTAAAACTCACTTTTATTTATGTTTTTCATGTTTAATATGTATTAAAAGTGTATAAGTGGAGGCGCAATGGCCCAGTGGTTAGGGCAGCGGACACGCAGTCATAAGATCGCGGTTTCGATTCCCAGACCAGGCGTTGTGAGTGTTTATTGAGCGAAAACACCTAAAGCTCCACGAGGCTCCGGCAGGGGGTGGTGGCGAACCCTGCTGTACTCTTTCACCACAACTTTTTCTCACTCTTCCTGTTTCTGTTGTGCCTGTATTTCAAAGGGCCAGCCTTGTCAGACTGTGTCACGCTGAATATCCCCGAGAACTACGTTAAGGGCACACGTGTCTGTGGAGTGCTCAGCCACATGCACGTTAATTTCACGAGCAGGCTGTTCCGTTGATCGAATCAACTGGAACCCTCGACATCGTAAGCGACGGAGTGCCAACAACAACAAAAGTGTA
>NC_069003.1:21049728-21051589 GCF_001194135.2 Octopus bimaculoides
AAATGTTTTTCACAACATTTAGGAGAGATTTGAAGTATGCAAGGATACAGACATGTTGAAAATTTTCAATAAAAGTTTGACGTAGGATTTATAAATCTATTTGTTTTGGTAATAAACATAAAGTTCTGTGAGTTTTTTAAAAATTTGTTCAATTTCATTGAAACAGATAGTTAATTCTGGAACATCCTGTACAGTGTAGTGTTGTTAGTTGTTGCATTACTTGAGTAAATATTAAAATCAAAGGTCTTCTCGCCGTAAACATCCCATCTTTTTGTTAAGCATATTGTATCAAGGAGTATATCATCCAAAGTGCATCTCTCCTTTAAAGGTGCGGCTGTGTGGTTGAGAAATTTGCTTTCCAACCATGTCGCCATGGGTTCAGTCCTACTGTGCAGCACATTAGGCAATTCTCTTTCATTACAGCTTCGTGACGACCAAAGCCTTATGCATTATATATTGATATATAAAATAACACATACAACTCACTTATTATTGTCATATAACAAACAAACAGAAGTTTGTGTATGAAGTTGATCTTTTTTCTCCTTCAATTATTACATGTTTTTTTTTTTTTCATAAAATACACACATATAGGAGGAGTAAATCTATATATATGATAACACTTTAAATGTAGCTCCCGAGAAAGAGTAAAAGTATTTACCCGACCAACGACATATATCACTGCTAGTATTTTATATAACAAATAAAATCTGTCTGGATTGTTATCAGGTATGGGTGTGTTGTGTGGTAAGAAGTTTACCTCCCAACCACATGGTTCTGGATTCAGGCAGACGAAAGTTTTGTATGTGTATATATATATATATATATATATATATATATGTGTTTGTGTATATATACACACATATATATGCATATATTTGGACATGACTTTTAGTGATGATGATGATGATATGTATGTATGTACATTAGGGTTATCACGTTTTGATTTTTGGGAAGTAAAAAATTTCCTGTATCAAAAGTCGAACAATTTCATATAAGTAGGGAAAATAACCTTTATTTTAAGTTGTTTTAAAAAAACTTTACCCCCAACTGAAAAAAATCTAACACCACTTTTGATCCAAATCATGCAAACTTCTAGGGGTGTTCATAGTGCCTACTCAAGTTTTTACCAAACTTGGTGTGCTGACTTAATGCAATGCAGAAACAGTATATTTCAAATTTCAGCTTTCAGGTTTAAGTAGTTTAGGAGTTATAGTTTTTAACTTGTTACCACTTAGGCCCTACTTTAGGAAATATCCTCTACCTCTCCTTTTTATTTCTGTGATGCTAAAAACTCTGACTAAATTAACTGTTTTTCAGAACAGTAGGCTTATCCATCTAGAGTATCTAAAATAATGTCTCATAAGAGAAGTGCTTGTGTCACTCAAAGAAACAAAAAATTTAGGCAAAGAATCTTGTGCAGTTTCAAGACTCACATAGGAAAAGAAGACCTATTCCTCTAGAAAAGCATTCTTTGGAAAACAACTTCAGGATACAAATGAAGCTTCAAATTGTTGGTTGCTACCTTGGAGGTGCCATCAAAGGAAATTGCGAAAGAAGTAACAAAGGAAATTGTGAAAGAAGTAACTTTTTAGGGTGAAAACTTGAGCAGGCGTTATGACCCCACCCCTAGAATTTTGCATGATTTGGGTCAAAAGTGATCGATTTCTTAAGTTGGGGGTGATGTTTTTTTTCAAATAAAGCAAAATAAATGTTAGTTTCCTGACTTTTATGAAATTATTCATCAAATTACAGTATAGGGTTATTAGGTTGTGAAAAACTCATAACCCTAATGTGCATATATTATATCTGTCTCTCTCTCTCTCTCTCTCTCTCTCTCTCTGTATATATATATATATAT
>NC_069003.1:21052391-21071631 GCF_001194135.2 Octopus bimaculoides
ATATATATATATATATATATATATATATATATATATATCCAAACAAGGTGTCCAGTCCAGCATAAACAGTGCTTGTACATCGTTGCCTCAATGCTCAGGATGTCAACAACCGTCAAGACCTTTGTGTCTGGAGTCTACATGAGTAAAGGGCTGACATCAGCACACATGCATGGTACACTGCAACTTTTATTCACATTGTGATGCCATGTTGGGATCAGACTCTGCTTCCTGCTATACAATCTTGTACAGGTTCTATTTGATATTTGTTTGTAGAGAACTGGGAAAATAGCAGGATATCTGATAAGAATTGATATTTAACCCTTTAGTATTCAATCCAGCCATATCCAGCTAAAATATTCTGCCCATCTTATGTTCAAACTGGCCATATACAACCTCTCACACTTACCCTGCGACATCACTCTAAAAATAAACAATCACATTATTGAAATCTCAAACTATGAGATAATGTATGATTAACTGAAAACAATGTGAATAAACAAGAAAATTACAGCAAAGTTGCATGGAAAAATTTTTTCATAGAAAAAAAACTTTTGTTTTATAAAGTGCACTCTGTGACTGTCTTTCCATGGATGTATACTTAATTTATGCATGGAAATCAGTTAGTACTTGTTTATGCCAATGTACTTTGGTGTCAGACGTGGAATGCAGGCCATCATATAATTTGTTAAACATATATCTATGTGATGTTTCAGTGATGCACCTTTCCTGCACTTTTTTTCTGGTCTTTAGCAATACATTTGAGTCAGGAAACTGTCCACAAACTTAATAATGTAGAATTTAAAATTTCAATAATTTTATTTAAGTCATATAATAAACTGTTTAGTCTTTGCTGTTCAAGTTCAGCTGTTTTAAGAACAATAGATTTGATAGATGTCATTAATGTGACATAAGTTGGTGATAAATCCAGCAACTGCTGATGGGTTGACAAATTTAACAGCTGAATTGAAATTTTTCAATTTATAAACAATTTCCTGAAGTTGTGAGGGATTACAAATGGACAACACGAAATGAACTTTTAGTTAAAATATCATTAATGTCTGCTGGCCAGGCAAAGAATTGGAAATATTACATGTTTTTCAAGTTAATGTGTCAATTGTGGCACCTCGCCTGATAATATAAAATTTATCAAAATCAACTGGTTGCTTGTAGCTGTGAAAATTATTGCATCTCAAGTCCCCCATAAAAAGACACATATCCTGCATCTGGGATTCTGCGAAAATTTGTCTGCTATTTTCAGAGAATTATGGGAAACCAAAGTGGTTCACTTAAAAAGAAAGAAACTATGGAAACAGTAGTTCGTAAGTACCAGGTGCCCAATACCTTGTCAGGACAGTAATAGGAGCATATATGCATTTACAAGAAACGGAATATTTTTAACTGATATACATTTATTGATTAAGAAGTTGCTTCTAGAGTTCACAGGACAGAATCTTTGATAATTGCCCTTGTTTCTATATATATAAGGATAGCATTGTCATCTTGTTGTATAACCTGAAATTCTTGGGTTATTTTCTGACATCACTTTGACATTTCCTGTAGGTGTAGTTGCATAGAAACAGGGATTTCCTTTGTCAGTATAAACAATTCTTTTGTTTTTCTGCTTTTCTTAATTTTTAAGAAAACGGATATAGAAACAGAAACATGGTGTTATCTGCATAATTAGAACAGTGAGATAAAGTGACGTGTGACATGCACATTGTGTTTTTATTCTTCACTTCTATTTTACGAATACAGTGCACATGTGCATTGTGTTCATACTTCTCTTTCTGGTTCCTACTTAGTACTGTTTACAGGTCCCATCCATCTCATGGACCTATGGTCGTGGGAGTGCTTCACGCTCTGATGGTTGTGACATAATACATTTAACAGAGTAACCTGGACGCTAAAGGGTTAAGTTACAAATAATAAAAAAAAACTTACTTGCTTTTTAAATATTGATCTTTTTAAATGTGTCAAGTATTAACCCTTTTGATACCAAACTCCCTGGCTGATATCAAATGGTTTCTGAGATACAGGCTTCCTGTTTTTGACAGACATAAATGAATACCTTCTTCCACCAAAATTTTCTGTTAACTGATGTTCTAAACACCAACTTAATAATAATGGCAAAGTTATTTTACTAAAATTCTTCATTATTTTCAAAACTAATTGAAACAAAGGCAGTTTATTTCAACAGAAATATGGTTTAAAAAAGCATTAGATATTGCATGATTGTATAATGCTGTGTTATGTAACTCACCTGAGACTGCTCCTCATTATATTATATGATATGAACTCCATGTTATAAAGTGATCTCTATTAAAGCCTTCCATTAAAATTTTGTGTTAATTTATTTTCCAAACACCAGCTTAATGATTGTAACAACGTTATTTTAAGGCGGCGAGCTGGCAGAAACGTTGGCATGCCGGGTGAAATGCTTAGCAGTATTTCGTCTGCCGTTACGTTCTGAGTTCAAATTCTGCCGAGGTTGACTTTGCCTTTCATCCTTTCAGGGTCGATAAATTAAGTACCAGTTACGCACTGAGGTCGATGTAATTGACTTAATCCCTTTGTCTGTCCTTGTTTGTCCCCTCTATGTTTAGCCCCTTGTGGGCAATAAAGAAATAAACATTATTTTAATAAATTCTTCATTATTTTCAAAATAAATTGTAACAAAGACAGTGTCTTTCATCAGAAATATGGTAATAGAAGGGATAATACTGCTTGTTTTTTTTTGTTTTTTTTAAGTATATCTCTACAGATTTTCTATGGAATTTAGAGCCAGCACTGAAAGTTATGACATTTCATATATAAATATGTTTTTGTAAATAATACAATCAAAGACAGAAAAATTGGTAATGGGTGTATATTCATATTTCAGGAGTTTTTGCTCTGTCTTCAGCACCACATCCAACCCATTAGCTATCCATTGAATACATTGCTTAAATAGCCACTAAGTTTAATACCAATTGAGTCAAATCATTGTTTAATATTACTTAATCATTACTAACTACTTAATCATGCTCTATGATTGCTTAATTATTACATAAATATAAATTAGAACTGCCAAGAATGAAAGCAAAATTCCCAAATTAATCAATTAGAGATACACTAAGCAGCATTGATTGTATTTTAACAAAACTTTGTGCACATCAGCAATTTTATTTTATTAATCATTTTTAAGTATATAAGAGCAGTTCTTAGTGAGCTATGAATGATTGATTTGATGTGTGCAGCTGACAAAGTGTAACAATGCAGAAACATATATCCTACTCTTCAGTGACATCATTCACAGTGCAGTGATCTGGTTTTTCATACATATTGTCTATAAGGTGCCGATAACTCTACCAGAAAGCAACCAATACTTTGACATACTGTGCTTCTTTTTTCTGTTCTTGTAATTGTTGGCTGATTTGTGTCTAAACATGTTATTTTGTAGTATGATTTAATCTTGTTTCTGGCATACCTTTGGGAAGAGGGATGGAACTGGTCACTCCTGTTCTTTTCAATTTTCTGAACCCTGCCTCTCCATTCAATCATTTTTGAACTCTTTCTTCTTTCCACCTTCTTGATACACAGATGGCAATGGAAAAGTCACTTAGCCTGCATCTTCCCTCACCTGTGGTACAAAACACTCTAAAGTGAGCTGTTTTCTTGCAGAGGTTGAGCATTTTTTTGTTTTGTTTTGTTTTGTTTTGTTTTTTGTTCCCTGCTGCTGCCGCTCACAGCCTGAATTATTTACTTATATTCCTCAATGCAGAACTATTCATGAATCTCAGCTAAAATTTTCAGCCGTGCCTAGCACTTGAAATTCCTTTGACATCCCCATTCAGTCCTAAAAGGAGGACCTTAAGTTTCATGACTTCCCCTGGCTCTTCTACTATTGCTGCCATTATAGTCTGTTCGCATAAAGTGGCACATTGGGGGTCTGACTTTAATTAACTGTCGTCATCATCATAAACATCATCATTTAACATAAGTCTTCCATGCCAGCATGGGTTGGACAGTTTGACAGGATTTCGTCAATTCAGAGGACTGTGCTGGATTCCAATATCTATTTTGGACTTTGTTGCTGGCACATCTTTGGGTCTTGGAGCTGCATCATGCTCCACTGTTTACCTCGGTATGGTTTCTATGGTTGGGCAGCCTTCTTAATACTATCCACTTTACACTTGCTTGCTTCCTTCACGTTTTTGCTTGATGGGGTTGGTGTCTCTTAGGTTAGTGGTCCCAGAGACGTCATCATGTGTAGAGCCAACCACGTCCATCAGTGCTCTCCATCACTGGTGATCCGGTGTCAGAGCTTCTGCATCCTCCAAGGTGATTTCAAGCCTCTGGAAATTTTCCATAATCACATCCAGCCATCTGGTGTCGGGCCCTACCATGTGGCCTCTTCCAGCCTGCAGTTGCTGCATTGAATGAGAGTAAAACCCTTGTAGGATGATCTAGTGGGAGACATATGTACTGGATGCTTTTTTCATGTGTGAATGAAGCCACCAAGTAGCCCACAAAACAAGACCCTTTAACTGAATCTGGGTACAGTATTGAGGGAGTGTGCTTTGTACCAGGTGCTGAGAGGTTAACATATGATAGAGGGAAAGGAACAAGTGTCCTCCCAAATAAAGTGACATCATAATAAAATCCTGGAGTGTGCATGTTATTGTGGCTACTGTTCAAGATTCATGTTTGCTATTACAGATGGCCACCACTACTATCCCATGTTGTTCCTGTCTTGTTACATATATCATGTCAGACCATTTTTCTTCTAGACATTTCTCCAATAAGAGAAATTTAAAGTTTTTGTATCTATTTGCTCATTGATGTCTCTAAACACTTAAAATTCTTGTTCTATTAGAACAAGGGCGCCAAGAGAAATGTTTTGTGTCTGCTGCCTTGCCATGTTGCTGTATCGTTAAGAAGTTTTCTCCACAACCACCTGTTTCCAGGTTTCAATCACACCGCATAATCCCCTCGGGGAAAGTGTCTCCAGAGGTAAAACTGGGTTGGCCGATATTTTTTAATAGAATTTGGTAAACAGAAACTATACAAATGCCCACCACTACCATTATTTCCTTCATCACCATCATTACTGGCACCACCACTATCATCATCACCACTACCACCATTATCATTGACATCACCACTGCTGCTACCACTACCATCATCATCATCATTTTACATCTGTTTTCAATGCTGTTACAGGTCGAACAGGTGTAGTTGGTAGGTGGGGGTGTCATCAGGTTCCAGAACAATCCATATTTGGGGTTACAGCTGTGAAGGGCTACATCACGCTTCAATTATTCTAATTTACAAATTTTGTTAAATGATTTCTCTTTTTTTTTTTTATACACAGATTACCACTAGTTTTCTGGGACTCTGTTATTATTATTACTATTATTATTATTATTATTATTATTATTATTATTATTATTATTATTATTATTATTATGGTGGCGAGCTGGCAGAATCATCAGCACACCAGCTGAAATGCTTAGCAGCATTTTGTCTGTCGCTACATTCTGAGTTCAAATTCTGCCAAGGTCGACTTTGTCTTTCATTCTTTTGTGGTCGATGAAATAAGTACCAGTTGAGCACTGGGGTTGAATTAATCAACTTACCCCTCCCCAGAACTTGCTGGCCTTGTACCTAAATTTGAAATCATTATTGTTGTTGTTGTCGTTGTCATTGTTGTTATTGTTATTATCAAGGCAGTGAGCTGGCAGAATCTTTAGCATGGTAGACAAAATGTTTGGCAGCATTTCATATATGTTCTATATGTTCTGAGTTCAAATTCCGCCATAGTCAAGTTTGCCGTTCATCCTTTCAGGGTTGATGAAATAAGCACTGGGGTCAATGTAATCAACTATCCCGCCTCCACCTGAAATTTTAGGCCTTGTGGCTATAGTAGAAAGAATTATTATTATTAGTATTTCCTTTTATAAATTAGCAAAATTATTATAGTGTTGGATACAATACCTCATGTATTTTTTCCAGTTCTCTGTGCTCTGAGTTCAAATCTAGCTGGGGTCAACTTTATTTTTCATCTTTATGAAAATAATAAAGTAAGGTGCCCGTCATGCGCTGGGGTTGATGTAATCATCTAATGCCTCCCCTATGCACACACCTCCCATTAAAATTCAGGCCATGTACCCAATTAGAAACAGCTACTTTTTGTTCTTATTATCATCTGTTTGACATTGAAATTGTGGGTCACAAGCAATAAAAATTTTAGAAGCAGTGGAGCACCATTACATTACCGACTGGACTGGTTGTGTCAATAAAATAAGTTGTGGCATGGTTTTGACCTTCCAAGGTGCTTAACTAGGGCAAACCACTTAAGGTTTGTATAACATTTAAACTTGTCCACTTAATTCACTGAAATCTAATATCATCAAACAATATTCAGGATTTCATCAGTCGAGAGATAGACGGAAAAATTACAAAACAGACAAAAAGTAAACAAAAAACTGAAACTGACCTGATGTTTTTTTGTTTTTTTAAATATTTATTTTTATAATTGTCTTTAATTTTAACTCCTTGACTACAACATCTACAGTTAGAATAGTTATATACCTATGACTTTTATATGATCTATAGAAGTCCAAGCGCAGCTGTGTGATAAGAAGTTTGCTTCCCAAGCACATGGATCCAGGTCCCCTTGCATTTCCTATCAAAGCCTTGTGAGGGGATTTGATAGACGGAAACTGAAAGAAGCCTATTGTATATGTGTATATGTGTACATTCACTATTCTTGATAATCATTTCAACTACAAACCTGTTAATTTTTCACTGATTCAAACCCTGATGGTGAAGAAAAAATGAAACTGAAAGGCATTAGCTTCATCAGTGATTCTCAACTGGGGTCCATTTAAGATTGTTGGGGTCCACACAGGCAAAATAGTAAATTGGGGAATCCACGATAATATTTTAAGGGGCCATGATAAAAAATTCTGCTTGAGATGTATTTATTGCAAAAAACAGGTTTCTTTCTCTAATGTTTTACTCAGTTTAACATGTTTCTGGACACTGAAACATGTTCTCTCAAAATATTATTGCAAACCTGTACATGGGAACATGTGAAAAACACAATAGGTATTTTGAAATAAGTATCTATATAACTAGCTTTTAGACATTGAATGGTTATGGGAGTCCACCAGAATAAAATAGTAATCAAAGGGGTCCATATGTAAAAAAATAGCTGAGAACCACTGAGCTACCATGGAGACATCATTATTATCTGCCTAACTTGACTGGCTCTGTGAGAATGGCCATGTAATACATGGGATGTTTTTCTGTACGGTGTTTAATACCTATGTGTGTGTGGGTGTGAGATTCATTCTGTTTTTGTCTATTATTCTGTTTCTTTTGATTCATATCTGGATGGCCTGCAGCAGCTCTCTGCAGTAGACACTAAGTTCTGTGAAAAGCTGACACTGGCTGCTGAAGTTTGGGTCGTTTGTCCTATGAATTCTGAGTTCATGCTAGATTTGTTTGGTGACTTCTTGGCAGATGTCTCTCATAGCTAACAACAGAATGGGAGCCAGGGAGTGGTAATGCTTCTGAAAAAGGATAGTGACAAAAGGAATGTGCGAGGCAACTTTCGACCCTCTGTTAAACACAAAGTTTAAGATTTTGACCAATGTGTTTGCAAAATGGTTGGCACTTTTAATCAGTAGTCTAGTCCGGGAAGCACAAATGTGTGTGATCCCAAACAGGTTTATCCACAGCAACTTCCATCATATGTTATACATCATAGAGAGGGCTTTGATGGGGCTCTGCTCAATTTGTCCAAAGCATTCAGTCAACAATCATTACTCGGAAACCATCCTGAAATTGGCCAGGTTTGGACCCATTTTCAGAGGTCAGATTGTTACAATGCACAATGGTACCTGCTCCATGGTCACCTATTGGAACCATTCACATTGAACACTCAGTCTGTCAGGGTTGCCTACTCTCACTTCTGTATTTGCTTGCTGTCAAACCAATGCTGCAATACTTGGAACAGTTGAGAGCCATCCCTTTCGAACTGGGACACAGGAGGATAGTATTAGTGTATGCAGACAACATCACCATCATGGTGTCACACACCTCAAAAGTGGAGAGAGTTGGCACCATTTTAAAGGAATGTGAGTCAGTGGCAGGAGCCAAAATCAAAGCCAATATCTTTCTACAGCTCATCTCCTTGATGGAGCTACAGTCTTGGGTGAAAGAAAGACTGAGGCTTGGTGCCTGGCACCTAGAGTGTCATCAGACATTCGCCACCCTCTATCTGTTGGGTAACTGGATTAGTGGATGTTCTATTTTGGCAATCTTATAGAGAGGATTAGTGGTGGGGGAAGTGTGACAGCATTCTTGGAAGACTCTGGGAATTGATGAAAAGGAGCTTGCTTGTTTCAGTTGAAGGCTAGCATGAATAATTTCCAGAAGTCCTTGGACTGGCAATGCTACTGAGAGGTGCTGTTGGTTTGAGATAAACTCTATGAGCATGGGTGCTGTTAGACAGACTTGTCTGAAATGTGTGCAGAGCAATGAAACTATTCTGCATGCACTTGTTTAGTATCTAAGCATTGCTGACCTGTGGAGTTAAGTCAAATAGCTGCTGTTGTATGTAGAACAAATATGTGTATCAGCCAAGTTCACAGTAATAATTGCCCTACTGCCCTCTTTTAATCAAGCAGGTAAAGCAGGTTTTCTTTGCCTGGTTGCTATGGCATAAGGACAAGGTCAAAAGAGATGAGGGCATAGACATTCCGCTTTGGTGTAGAGGGAGCTGCTGTGCTTCAGTGAATTTATTGAAAGGTGGTGAAAGTGCAACAATTGCTCTAAGCATAGACCTGTGAGTTAGAGAACAAGAATTGGTGTTCATAGAGATCTTTGATTGTCTATAGAATGCATCCAGTATTAGGTGAATCATATCACTATCACCTTCATCTTTTTTTACTGACATACACTATATGTACTTTTATTTACACCTGATTACTTTTTTCTTATTGTTTCATTGTATGTAAATCCTCACACTTTATGTCAGTCTTTGTATTGCCCACCTCGTTAATTGCCCTGGTAGGAAATAAAAGAAATTATGATTACTATTATTCCACTGAGATCGGCTTTGCCTTTCACCTTTTTGAGGTCAATAAAATAAGTACCAGTACTGGGGTTGATGTAGTTCACTTAGCCCCGCCTCACAAAACTGATGGTCTTTTGCCAAAATTTTAAACTATTATTATTATTATTATTATTACCTCTGCCTTAGCAAAGGTGGAGGTATTGTTTTCAATTGTGTTTGTTTGTTCATGGATAGGATATCTAAAGAACCACTGGATGGATTCAGATGAAACTTTCAGGGATGTTTGGCCTTGTGAATGGCACAAACTGATTAAATTTTGGAATTGATCTGGTACTGGACAAAAATTCTGGATTATTTTTCCTGTTTTTTTTTATTTAATTTTTGAGAGCGGTTGAGTTCATTTTTAGTACTCTCGTTTGTGAGAGCAGTCAAGTTTATTTCATATATTCTCATTTTAAAAATCATTTCTGGCTAATCATTGAGAGGATGTTGGTGTTGCCTTGGTGGAGGTTTGTGCTCTCTGAGTGCTCTTGTTATTACTGGTATTGTTATTGAGATGGTGAGCTGGCAGAATTGTTAGCACAGCAGACAAAATGCTTAGTTTGAATTCCATAAAAGTTGACTTTGCTTTTCGTCTTTTTGAGATCAATAAAATAAGTACCAGTTGAGCACTGGGGATGAGGGGGTAATTTACTAGCCCCCCCCACTCCATAAGATTTCAGTCCTTGTATCTACAGTAAAAAGAATTATTATTATTATTATTATTATTATTATTATTATTATTATTATTATTATTATTATTATTATTATTATTATTATTGTTATTATTATTATTGTTATTATTATTATCAAGGTGGTGAGCTGGCAGAATTGTTAGTGTGCCAGATGAAATGCTTAGTGGTATTTCATCTGCCACTACATTCTGAGTTCAAATTCTCCTGAGGTCAATTTTGCCTTTCATCCTTTCAGGGTCAATAAATTAAGTACCAATGAAACACTGGGGTTGATGTAATTGACTAGTCCCCTCCCACCTAATTTGTGGTTTTGTGCCTCCAGTAGAAAGGATTATTATTATTATTATTAGTAGTAGTAGTAGTAGTAGTAGTAGTAAGGCGGTGAGCTGCCAGAATCATTAGCATGCTGGACAAATTGCTTCGGAGTATTTCACCTGTCACTACGTTCTGAGTTCAAATTCCACCAAGGTCGACTTAACCTTTTGTTATATCCCTGTGGATAAATGAATACACTGCAACAGTGTAAAAACAATATAACCGAAACAAACAGCAGTAACCACACGGAACATAACAGTCGACTTTTAAGAACCAACAATCCAACACTCGAACTCAAACTGTAAACCTTAAACTATCAACACACAAACTGTGGAACTAGCATTAACTCTCTCACTTACTCAGACCACTACTATTTATATGTGAAGTATATTTGCCACTTAAATGCGCCTAACCACTAAGAGTGAATGCTACTGTAGCTTGTAGCCCCCGGAGAACATCTCCTCCAGCTGGCTATTGACACTCTTTCTGTGCCCTATCAGTATTTGCAAAGGGAAGTCATCCTTCCCATTGTTGACCTGACGTGATACACACGGACCCGGGTTTCTGGGTATTTACCCTTCGTCAGTGCACAGAGACCTCCTTCGGTTATGACTGACCATGGGATTGCACCTAGAAAGTTACCCTCCTAGGCACAAGTCCGGGCAAGGTTGTTTATGGAAGACTAGCAGTCGCCCATGCATACCGGTCTCCCCTCTCCACGTCACGAGTGTTATCCAAGGGAAAGGCAAAAGGGCCGATACAGCTTGGCACCTGTGACGTCGCAACTCATTTCTACAGCTGAGTGAACTGGAGCAACGTGAAATAAAGTGTCTTGCTCAAGAACACAACACACAGCCCAGTCTGGGATTTGAACTCACAACCTCACGGTCATAAGCTCGATGCTCTAACCACTGAGCCATATATATATATTAGTATTTCTTTCGCTTGGGCATTATCTCAAAGTGTTTGGTCTGCTTTCTTTTTCTCATGTTGGCTCTATGGGACTCTTTTACTTTTGGTACTGGTACATTGAATATTTCACCAAATACTTCCATGGGCATTTCTTTCTTATCTTGGGTATGCCTTGTTCTTAGCTGATTTATATGTCTCTTATGTTCGCCATTTGACCCTTTAATTAGATAAATCATACTTCCAACTTTTTCTGGTAACAAGGCCGGCCATCTTCCCAGCCTTCTTTACCATTTCTATAGGTTTTGAAATGCACTTTATCACCTATCTCGACTTATTTCGTTGGCTCTTTTTGTATTTCCTTTACATCTTTTTTTCGTCTGGTAATAGCTTATCAAAAGTGGATCTTATTCTTCTTGTGAAGATCAATTCTATGGGAGACTTCCCTGAGTTTGTACTTGGATTAGGGGTCACTCTGTATGGGCAAGAAACATGTGAGACTGAACCCAGAAGCATGTGGTTGGGAAGCAAGCTTTTTACCAACAGCCATGCCTGCACCTGTTTTATGCTATGTTTTATTTTTAAAAACCTTTAAAGATAATATCAGTTTGATTAGGGGTTACGGTATGGTTCTATGTGGGAGTTATACAAATAAACTACTAATCAAACTACTAATCAAGCTCCCTCCCCTCAAAAGTGTTAGCTTTGTACCAAAATTATTATCATTAGTTTTATTATTATGAGTTTTCTGTCTTCTTTCAATTTTGCTTCCATTTCTTGCCAAGTCTCTTCCTGACACCTAGGGCAAAGAAACAGACAGTGTACATTGGATAGGCCTTTAAAGTAAACACACCAGGTTGTTCATTTACAAAATCATATAAAGTTATGTAAAAAATAAAATAATAATTCACATGGAAGGTTATCATTCTCACAGCGACAATGCTCTTCTCATTTACGTGTGATGTTCCAGTTAAAACAAGTGTTACTATCATGCAATCAGTGTTGTTTGTTTCCAATCTCCTCTGTAAACATGTCCAGCCATGAAGAAATATACCTTATGACAATGTGTACTGTATTTTCTCATAAATAGTACCTAGGATTACATCATCCATCATGTTTTTTTACAAGATGATAGATGTAATTTAAGGGAGATTTGACTGCTCTGTCTAGCTGGTTGAGTAACCATGTAGATGCTCCCTCATTAGTGCAGAGTGTAGGAGTTGCTTTTGATAGTGCTACTTGTGGTGATGATGGTGGTGGGGATGTTAGTGGTGTTGTTGATGCTGGTGATATTAATGATGCTAGTGATGTTGGTAGTTGCAATAGTGATGCTGGTTGTAGTGGTGTTGGTGTTGGTGATATTAATGATGTTAGTGATTGTGGTGATGTTGTTGGTGGTGGTGGGACTTTGGTAATGGTGGGTAGGTTACCTTGGTACTATTGAAAGAGACTCTGTAACTCCTGCAATTATTCTCAAATGACCCTAACATCTCGGGCCCCTGCCTTGCTGCCAGAACCTAAAACCCTGATCCTTTAACCCCTGTGTGTTTTTATACTGTTATATTTGATATGGAAAGAGTTCTATTTTCGTCTTTTTTTCTTGACAGCAACCATTATTTTTTAGTGTCTGTGTGTCCTGTTGGCAAGTTGGTTACTCAAGGGCATCAAATTCCAAAGGAGATTATATGGTACCGGTTTTTTTTCCTAGATCCTTCCCCTCATGGCCATCGTTCTGTGTTTCAATTTCTCTCATAGACTGTTACTATTTTATATATATGTATGTCTGTCTGTCTGTTTGTCTGCTAGCCAGTCCAGTCCTGTCCACACCACACCATTCCATTCCACTGCACTACACTACTGTCTTGCACTACCAGTAACATGTACCTCAGTACAACCTGTTGCATAGTTGGCTCATTGGTGACTAAACCACCGACTCCACCAAGCTTGCTTGGTGAGGAAAGTGATTTTTGGACACCCTGCAGGATGATAAACACAACCTGTCAAAGGGCAGAGGAACTCAGGAGAGTCAATGGCCATCCAGTATAGTCAAAGGCAGATGGTACTAACCAGTCATAATGAAGACAATCCATCTAGGGGAAGGAAATCTCTGAAATATGAACTGTTGCAAACATTGTGATCATTTGTAGCATATAAATTAAGCTGTTGCAAACAATTGATATCATTTTGTGCAGAAAGAATTATGATAAGATGTTCTCGTTTCATCTAGAGGTGACTGGTGCTGTTTATATATGTGTGTGTGCATATAATATATATATATATATACATATATACACACACAAATATAAACAAGAGTTAAGGAATGGGGTAAATAAGATCTGGGCTACATATGTTTCATAGCGAGCGGTGTCTCAGAAGTGGTAAATATCCAAGTGAGGTGTATACCGCAGGCTACTCTTCAGGCTGAAGAAATCTTGATTTAATGAAAGTTTACATTGTTGCAAGGAGGTAAATGCTAACACATGGAAGATTCAATCAGAATGTGTAGAAAGCATAGTAGGAAGGGAGAATATAAATGTAGAGAAATTAGAATTAATAGGAGGAAAAAGAATAGTGAGAAGAAAGAAAAATTTAACCAAGGTCAATTGACGGGTAGTATTCAATAGGGCTATTTTGGCTGAATCACAGAAATCAGCAAGGGGAGTGGTATTTGAAAGAAAGATAATATGGAGTGGAGAGGGTGGGGAGAAAAAAATTATGCATGAAGAAAGCAATATAGAATGGACAAGAATCATGATAGCTAATACTGGCAATCAATTAAGGAATGTATACTAAGGAATGTATACTGTGTGTGATGAGCTTGTTTACAGTATGAATAGATGTGTGTGTTGGCGTAGATAAAAATTTTTTTTATAAATGATAAGGAAAGATACAGAGAGAAGTATGTAAATGACAATAAGGAATTAAAGGGAAGATATATTGTTGGTTTAGTATATAATGTTAGTGAAAGTTGATAAGAATGGAAAATTTATGAAGATTAGTGGGGAAAAAGCAGGGTGGGGTTGTTATTATTTGTATTTTGAGAATAGATTTAGTGATTGGTGTTGGCAGGTAAAAATTATGAATGTAGTAGGCTTTTTTATGTACCACTGGCACGGGTGCCATTGACTTGACACTGACATTGGCCATGTCTATGGTCTCACTTGGCTTGACAGGCCTACACAGCATGGTATATTGCCAAAGGTCTCGGTCAACTGTCACTGCCTCCATGAGGCCCAATACTTGAATGGTGCTTTTTACATGCCCTCACTTAGCTTGATGGATTTTTTTCAAGCACAGCATATCACCAAAGATCTTGGTTGCTTGTCATTGCCTCTGTGAGGCCCAGCATTTGAAGATCATGCTTCGCCACGTCATTCCATGTCTTCCTGGGTCTACCCCTTCCACATATATATACAGGGTGCAATGGGTAAATTGTTGCCATTTTATATTTTTTATTTCACTACTATAGCCTTCGGCCGACCGAGGCCTTGTGATTGGATTTGGTGGATGGAGACTGAAAGAAGCCCATCGAATATATATATATATGCATATATATGTTCGAAGTGGTCAGAAAAGAATACCATATCAAGACAGTAAACTCATAAGACTAATATGATTTTTAAGAATAATTTTTGTCTTTAACACCATTCGAGTGTAGTTGATGCCAGGGCTGCCTGACTGGCTCCCATGCTGATGGCATGTAAAAAGCACCCACTACACTCTCGGAGTGGTTGGCGTTAGGAAGGGCATCCAACTGAAGAAAACCTTGCCAGATCAGATTGGAGCCTAGTGCAGCCTCCTGGCTTGCCAGTCCTCAGTCAAACTGTCCAACCCATGCCAGCATGGAAAGCGAATGTTAAACGATGATGATGACATGCACATTGTTTGTTTTTTTGTCTTGTCGACTACACAGTATAGTAGGGTCAGTTGGATACCATCTGTGACAAAAACAACACCATGACATAATTCACTCTGCCAAAAATTTGGAAACGTCATGCTGTATTGCTTGGCATTCATGCTGGAAGCTCCAATATGAACAGTTCAGAGTGTTTGAGTGTCAATCTGAAGACAGTGCAGTCTGAGGACATGTACTGAGAGTGATAAAAATCAAACATCCAGTCAACATCATGGTGTTTGGAGTGATTACTAGCGATGGTGGCATTATGCCTCCATTCATCTTCTCATACAGCCTCATACTCAACATGGAGGCCTACATCAAGTACCTGCTTGATCTGTAGAAAAGGTGTAGATAGAAACTCCATAAGATGTACCCAGTGTAAGCTATGGACGCATAAGAAGTGCAGCAACATCAAAGGAAGGTTAACCGGGAAGATAGCTTTCGTGTGCGGCAGATGCTCAGGAGTAATAAACACTGCAGATGCTCAGAAAACTGACTCCATCACATGCCAAGGGAAGAAACTAGAAGTAGTTGATTGCTTTCACTAGCTAGGTGACCAAGTCTGTAGTGGGGGTGAATGCTCAGAGATTGTTGCCACTAGAATAAGAATAGCCTGGGCAAAGTTCAGAAAGCTCCTACCTCTACTGGTGACAAAGGGCCTCTCGTTCAGAGTGAAAGGTAGATTGTACAATGCATATGTGCAAACTGCCATGCTACACAGTAGTGAAACATGGGCCATGAATGCTGAAGACATGCATAGTCTTGAAAGAAATGAAGCTAGTATGCTCTGCTGGATGTGTAATGTCAGTGTGCACACACAACAAAGTGTAAGTGCCCTGAGAGAAATGTTGGACACAAGAAGCATTAGATGTGATGTGCAAGAGAGACAACTGTGCTGGTATGGTCATTTAGCGAGAATGGATGAGGAGAGCTGTGTGAAGAAGTGTCACTCCCTAACAGTGGAAGAAACCCATGGAAGAGGGAAACCCAGGAAGACGTGGGATGGAGTGGTGAAGCATGACCTTCGAACGTTGGGCCTCACAGAGGCAATGATGAAATGCTGAAACCTCAGGAGATATGCTGTGATTGAGAAAACCCGGCAAGTAAAGTGAGATCACAACTGTAGCCTACACCAGTGTCGCATACCCAGCCCATTTAAAAAGTACCTGTGAATTGTCGGGTGACACGCTGTGCTTGAGGAGACTATTGAGTAAAATCAAAATCAAAAATTAAATCCTAATCAAATGGAAATTGTAGTTGTGGCTGAAGCCAATTCTGCCTGACTGGCTCCCATGCCATGTAAAAAGCACTATCCAAATGTGGTCAATGCCAGCCCCACCGCCCCGACTAGCTCCTGTGCTGGTAATACATAAAAAGCACCATCTGAACATGGCTGATACCAGTTCTGCCTGACTGGCTCTCGTGCCAGTGGCATGCAAAAAGCACTCACTACCCTCTTGGAGTGGTTGGCGTTAGGAAGGGCATCCAGCTGTAGAAACATTGCCAGATCAGATTAGAGCCTGGTGCAGCCTCCTGGCTTGCCAGTCCTCAGTCAAATCGTCCAACCCATGCCAGCATGGAAAACAGACGTTAAATGATGGTGATGATGATGATCATGATGATGACCTGTATATAAGGTCATAAATGACAGAAATATAGTTTGATGAAATTTTATTTAACAATATCAAAATTCTAATATCATGACAAATTGTTTCATAACTTAAAAACATGTAAATAATTTATATTTTTATATTTAATAATAAATAAATTTCTTCTATGTCTGCATTAATGCAAAATAATGCAAAATTTAAGTTATGTCCTCAGGTGAAAGAAAGTTTTTGTTAAATAGTTGGTTCTCAATGTAACTTTATAGAAATGCATATTAATATTGTTTTTCCATATACTTACCTTGTATGCTTTAATCTATCCTAATCTACTATACTAGATTATATTAATCTTGTCCTACATTATAACCTATTCACTATTTACTTGCATATTTGAACCTTTAATCTTTAATTTAGTATTTTTCTTGTTGATATCAAACTCTTTATTTTGCAAATTCTGTCTCTATAAATATATGAATTTCCTGTCTTTATACCAAAATTATCTAATAATTGTGATGGTTTGTTGCCAACTTAATATGACATTCCCAGGAAAGGGAAGAATGCTACTGCTATTTATCCCCAGGTAACACCGTTTCCAGTTGACTATGTGACACAATCGTTCTGTGTCGTTATGTTTTCAAACAGGGGAGATAAGCACCTCCACCCAGCAAAGCCAGCATCCAGAGACTAGTTTCAGAGTCATTGCTCTTCATCAGTCTGGAATATCTTGATTTGCTAGCTATTGATGCTTATTCACCTTTGAAAACTTATAGAATTTCAAGTGAAATAAATTCACTGATCTACAAAATTAGAAATATTGCATTTCTAAATCTCTCAGAAAGACTTATACAGTAGCAGCACGATAAAGTGATGTTTGTTGCCAACTTAATATGGCAGTACCAGGAAAGGGAAGAATGCTTCTGCTATTTAGCCCCAGAAAACATCGTTTCCAGTTAGCTATGTGACACAAGCATTGTGTGTCCTTATGTTTTAAACCAGAGGAGATAAGCACCTCTACCCAGCAAAGCCAGCATTTAATATTGTTCATATTTTCTTGTTGATATCAATCCCTATATTTCATAAATATTGTCTCTAAATACTTTTTAGTTTCAGTTTGTTATTATTATTATTATTTTGGTTTTCATCCTTTCGGGGTTGATAAATTAAATACCAGTGAAACACTGGGGTCGATGTAATTGACTTGTCTCCTCTCCCAAAATGTCAGGCCTTGTGCCTTTTGTAGAAAGGATTCTTCTTCTTCTTCTTATTATTATTATTATTAAGGTGGTGAGCTGGCAGAATTGTTAGCAGGTCGACTTTGCCTTTCATTCTTTCAGGGTCGATAAATTAAGCACCAGTAATACACTGGGGTCGATGTAATCCACTAGTCCCCTCCCACCAAATTTCAGACCTTGTGCCTATAGTAGAAAGGATTATTATTATTATTATATTTTTTCTCTATGTTTATGATCTTTTATTTTCTGAATTTTTAGTAATAAATATAACTCTTTCCTTTTATTGTACAAATGATATCTATTTGTTACTTTTTAATTATATTACTAAAATTCCCTTCCAGCTATTAGAAAACCCTCTTAGTAATTTATATCAAATTTATTATTATTGTCTTCCATAATCTTTTGAAATTTTAACTTTGTATTCCTCTAATGTTTTTGTCGAGAATTTAGTATTCAACAAAGACTTTGTTTCACCTGAGGACATAACTTAAATTCTGCATTATTTGAAGAATTTTTTGCATTTTGCATTATTCAGACATGTAAGTAATTTATTTATTCTCAGATTTAATAATATAAACTATCTACATGTTCTCAAGTTACAAAACAATTTGTCGTGATATTAGAATTTTCTTATTGTTCAATAAAATGTCATCAAATTATTTCTCAGTCATTTATGACTTTATACACTCCTCATCATTTTCTCTTGTATCGTACCATATACTCTATATGTTTTGTACAACGAAACATTAAGGAGCTTTTTTTATGAGTACTGCCGGATTACTTGAATCCATTGTGACTCATATACAGGGGTTGGACAAAATAATGGAAACACCTAGCATCATAGCATCATAATTTTGAAATATCTATAAAACCATCAAAAGCTTGTTTATTTTTATGTTTTTTTATTTATTATTAGTTTTGACTGCTATTTCTAATTTTCGGTGTGTGGTGGAGCAATTCTTGCTGAACCCTAATTTTAAATTATGTTTGTATAAGTTTACCGATAATGGTTTTTTAACACACCAAACTACTTGGTAAAATTACTAATTATTAATTGATTTTTAATTTTAAATTTTTACCCTATATCTGTATGTGTGTAACATATATATACATATCGGAGATCCCCTTCAGTCACGAATGATCATGGGATTGCACCTAGAAAGTTACCTTTCGAGGCACAAGTCCGGGCAAGGTTGTTTATGGAAGAACAGCAGTCACCCATGCATACCACCCTCCCCTCTCCATACCACTAATGTCATCCAAGGGAAAGGCAAAGGGGCCGATACAGCTTGGCACCAGTGACGTCGCAACCCATTTCTACAGCTGAGTGAACTGGAGCAATGTGAAATAAAGTGTCTTGCTCAAGAACACAACACGCAGCCCGGTCCGGGATTTGAACTCACAACCTCACTGTCATAAGTTCAACGCTCTAACCACTGAGCCATGCGCCTTTTTACTATATATATATATATATATAT
>NC_069003.1:21071969-21075042 GCF_001194135.2 Octopus bimaculoides
ATATATATATATATATATATATACTCACATATTCACACACACACATATTAATGTTTGTTTTTATGTCAAGTTATATATAAAAGGTATTTTACTTTAAACTGAAGGATTACTCAATACATTTTGTAGAGTGCATACTTATTATTGTTTTACACAAAGGGTGACAGTGACTTCAATGTTTCGGTCTATCTCCAGACAATGAAGGCTAACAGGCTGAAACTACTTCAAAGACACTCTCACCACTATAAAAGTATAATGTATACAATCATCATCATCATCATCATCATCACCATCATCATTTAATACCTGTTTTCTATGCTGGCATGGTTTTAATGGTTTGACAGGATCTGGTGAGGCACAAGGCTGCATTGTGTTGTGTGTGTGTGTGTGTGTGTGTTTATAATGTTCAGTGACATTTTCCCCTAACTCCGAGGGATTCCATTAGACTGTTTTACCTTCTACCTTAGATACAAACTAAATAACCTGTTTCTGCTCCCTTCTCAATATGTCCCCTCTCATCTTGTCTCTCATTGACCTATATCTATTTCCACCCTCCACCCCATATCCCACATATTTATATTTTTTATCTATTATCATTTTGGATTTACACCCTTACCCCCACGTACCTCCACCCTACCCCAACCCCTACCCCCACTGGCTCTTTATTCTATTTGTTAATTTCTTTATGGAAGACTCTTCAAACGTGATCATAATGCTCTCATTTTTTTAATGATTTCACTTCCAAGTCCTGCCAGGGTTAACTTGCCCTTCTGAAGTGAATAAAATCCAGCACCCATCAATCAGTAGGATTAACTTTAACCCTAAACCTAACCCAACATATTCTTTTCTACTCTAGGCACAAGGCCCGAAATATGCAACTGGTACTTAATTATCAACCTTAATTTATCGACCCCATGAAAGGCAAAGTCAACCTCAGTGGAATTTGAACTCAGAACGTAAAGACAGACAAAATTCTGCTAAGCATTTCACCCAGCATGCTAATGTTTCCTATTTCTTTATTGCCCACAAGGGGCTAAACATAGAGGGAACAAACAAGGACAGACAAAGGGATTAAGTCGATTACATCGACCCCAGTGCATAACTGGTACTTAATTTATCGATCCCGAAAGGATGAAAGGCAAAGTTGACCTCAGCGGAATTTGAACTCAGAACATAACAGCAGACAAAATACCGCTAAGTATTTCGCCCGGCGTGCTAATGTTTCTGCCAGCTCGCTGCCTTCCTAACCCAACCTATTAGGGTATATACAGTCAGTTAGTTCTTCGCATCTCCCACCTTCCCAACATTAACCATTTTGATACCAACCTACCTGAGACCACCCTGCTGATTCTATGATACAAGTTTCCTGTTCTAAAGTGATCTAAATTAAAATATGTGGGTATTTGACTGGAACCTATTGCTGTTGCTGCTTATAGTTGTTTACAGAGTAAGAGGAGAAGGAGGTGGCAAGAGAGATTACTGAAAGATTAGAAGGAGGGTGAATTTTCTCCTTAAGAGGAGAGAACTGCTTCACAGTTTACTAATTTTTTTTATCATAAGAAGTTCTTTTTTCTGTGAGTGAAAGAGCATATGTAATAATATTTCCACATGATCCATTTGTTTTTAGGTGTCCTAATAAATGTATTGGGTTGTCTGGAAAGTTTGTACCGATTTATAGTAGCTTACCTTTCGACTTATTTGCCATGAAACCACCTCAATTCTGGGAAGAGGGTATTTTTAAGTTAAAGGAAAGATGGAGACGCATTTTGCAACAAAATGGTTCATATTTGGTTGATTAAAAATGTAATGGCAAGTATTTATTGACCTTTTTCTTTCCTTTAAAAATCGACACAAACTTTCCGGACAACCCAATAGATAGTGCCACCCACCTTTGTTATGGGCTCCTCGGTAAATTAAAACCTATCGAAATTTCATATTAATTTATGATCCAAATATCAGCTAAATAATGACAAAATCATTTGACTAATTTCTTCATTATCTTTTAAATTAATTGAAATAAAGATAGTGTATTTCTACAGAAATACAGTTACAAAAGGGTTAATTTCATTTTATTAACACCATATAATTTCCATTTCTTTATTTATTCCTTTATTCTCTTAATCCAAACCCCTTTTCTTTCATTACCAGAATTATTTGCTTCTTATTTACTTTTATTCCCTACTTTTATTTATTAACCCTTTTGATACCAATCCACCTGAGACCAGCCTTAAGATCTCATGCTTAAACCCTTTAGCATTTAATCCACCGTATCCGGCCCAAATACTCTACCTGTTTTATGTTGTAACTGACCAGGTCCAACCTCTCACGTTTGTCCTACAATGTCATTCTAAATGTAAACAATCACATCATCAAAATCTTGAAGCTACAAGATTAATTTAAATCAGTGCAAATAAATAAGCAATACATTTAACAAAGTAATCTAATTTTTGTTCCTTTTTAAAATTAATTGGAACAAAGACAGAGTATTTCAACAGAAATATCTTCTTTTATCTCTTACTTGTTTCAGTCATTTGACTGCAGCCATGCTGGAGCATCGCCTTGAAATTTTAATTGAATAAATTAACCCCAGTACTTATTGTTTTTTTTTTTAAGCCTGGTACTTATTCTATTGGTTTCTTTTGCCAAACTGCTAAGTTATGGGGATGCAAGTACACCAATACTGGGGTGGGGGACAAACATAGACACAAGGACACACACAACGGGCTCCTTTAAGTTTCCATCTGCTAAATCCACTCATATGGCTTCAATCAACCCAAAGCTATAATAGAAGACACTTAGCCAAGGTGCCACGCAGTGGGACTGAACTTGGAACCATGTGGTTGGGAAGCAAGCTTTTTACCACACAGCTACACCTGGTAACAAAGGGGTTGAATATTGTATGTCTGTCTGTTTATGTGTTCTGTAACTCAGCTGACATCACTCCCTGATTCTTATAAACTTCTGTTTTAAAGTGATCTGAATTAAAGTTTTTTCCTTGAAATTTCATACACGCACGCACACACACACACACACACACACACACACACACACACACACACACACACACACACACACA
>NC_069003.1:21075760-21078391 GCF_001194135.2 Octopus bimaculoides
GTTTGTGTGTCTGTGTTTGTCCCCCCAACATCGCTCGACAACCGATGCTGGCGTATTTATGTCCCCGTAACTTAGCGGTTCAGCAAAAGAGACCGATAGAATAAGTACTAGGCTTCCAAAGAATAAGTCCTGGGGTCGAGTTGCTCGACTAAAAGGCGGTGCTCCAGCATGGCCACATTCAAAAGACTGAAACAAGTAAAAGACTAAAGAGTAATTTACTTAAATAATAATCATTTTTAAGCTGGTATTTGGAGCATAAATTAAGATGAAATTGTTTTGGAAGGTTTTAATTTAGATCTTGCAAAAGCAGGAGGTTTGTATCATAGAACCAGAGAGAAACCTCAGACAGATTGATATTAAAAGGTTAGGGTCTTTGAATTTTAGATTTTGCTTTCACATCTGGAATTTCTTCTCTAAATCTCTTCTAGATTCTGCTATAAAACCTGCATCATCAACACAGATTTAAGTCACAGGGTCAGCCAGTCTTAAACTACTCTATTATGGCTTGGAGGAGTATAATAAACTGAATGAACACTAAGTGCTAACCTTAAAGGACAACTGCTACCTGCACAATGAATCCATCACTAAACCCCTTGCTAGCTCTTACCTTGTTGGCTGTACACCTATACATGGCCTGCTCAGCCGTTACAAGCCATTTCTCTACTCATGATGTTGGTTCTTCACTGACCTTTGACTGTTGGATATCTTGTGTGTTTCTTGAATTCATGCAGGTCTCTCAAGTTTTTTGGCAAAGTATTGAAAAACTGCTGGCATCTTCTTATGTTCGTCCTTTAAATCTTCCAAATGTCTTGCAGACTTTTATTCTCCCAGATATTGCAATCATTTGTAGCATATGAATTAAGGAGCTGCATTCTCTCTTCAAGAACCCAAGTTCAGCCATACTTTGCTCCAGGTGGGTTGGCACATATCCTATTGCTCCAATAATAATGAGTATGAAAATGAAAGTATATTTTGGGTACTGGGCTTGCAAACTCCTTATCGGTGGTCCATAGGCGTTTTCTTTGCCCTGTATTTTTGACCACATTGGTATCCAGAGAGCAGCTGATTTCCAGATCAGAGCATATCTTTTGTCTTGCAGCCCAACATAACAATATTTGGCACGTTGTGTTTTAACTTGGTGGTTGTTTTAATTTTTTTAGTTCCACCAATATTCCTTTGGTATCAATTTTATCAACTTTGTTGCTATTTTCTCTTTACTTATTCTATTCCAGACTGTTAACCATTTCATGCCTCATGGGAAGGTAATATATGGAAGACATTTTCTTGCTGTTGGCAATGATGCAGTTGATTTCTTTAGATTTAGTTTTGCACAGCCTACATTGGTTGTCTTTCAGTGTTTTCTGCCTTTTATTCCGCAGGTATTTGATGGGGATCTCTTGTTCTTAAATTGCATGGTGGTAGCCTTCAAAATAGGTTATCATAAATTTGTTGGTACTCCACAGCAAGCTTTTGATATGATTTGTTCCCACTATGGCTTGCATCATTCATTCATGCCTAGTACCCATACACTACTTTCTCAGTGAACTGGTCTTCTTTTTTTTATAATTTATTGTTCTGATAAATAGAATTTACCTCTGTGTGTATGTGTGCATGTGCATGCATGCATGTGCGCATGTATTCATGTGGAGGCACAAGCATATATGGGTTCAGAAGTGGACAGCATCGCACATATGGATGTTACTGCATGCTAAGCTTGATGAATGTTTTAAATATTATGACAGTACCTATGACAACTTGTAACTGTAATCTTCTGATTAGGTGTCTTCTTTCTGGTTTTGTAAATGCCTGCTTCTCACCATAGCTGCTGGGATAGTGAGTCACACAGTCAAGTACTCGATAATTATTGGTATCAATCTAAAACTATTCCCAAGATGGAGTACCTGCTGATTTCCCATCAGGTCAATGAAGATGTGCTCTTTTATCACTAACATTTAACCTTATCTTTTATCCTTTACTTGTTTCAGTCATTTGATTATGGCCATGCTGGAGCACTGCCTTGAAGGGCTCTTAGTAGAATGAATCTACCCTAGGATTTATTATTATTTTGTAAAGCCTGGTACTTATTCTGTCAGTCACTTTCACCAAACCATCAAGTTATGGGGAAGTAAAGACAACAACATTGGTTGCCAAGTGGTGGTGGAACACACACACACACACACGCACGTGCAGATGATGGGCTTCTTTCACAAGGCTTTGGTCAGTCTGAGGCTATCGTTGAAGACACTTGCCCAAGGTGCCACACTGTGGGACTGAACCTGGAACCACGTGGTTCAGAAACAAACTTCTTATCACACAACCATACCTGCACCTGTTGGGCAACTGACTGCATAGTTTCTTTTCTCTGTCCTAAATCATTGTCTGGTCTGTTGTGCTTGCATAATATCAGAGTCTTAACAGTGACATTTCACCAGTATAGGCACAGGAGTGGCTGTGTGGTAAGTAGCTTGCTTACCAACCACATGGTTCTGGTTCAGTCCCACTGCGTGGCACCTTGGGCGAGTGTCTTCTACTATAGCCTCGGGCCGACCAAAGCCTTGTGAGTGGATTTGATAGACGGAAACTGAAAGAAGCCTGTCATATATATGTATATATATATATATATATATATAT
>NC_069003.1:21079105-21082589 GCF_001194135.2 Octopus bimaculoides
TATATATATAGTTGAAAAGTGGTTAAGAGTTCATACAAATCAAAAATGATAGTTAAAAAAGTGAATAAAGTTAGAAAGGGCACAAAAGTATATTTTAAAGAATGTTTAATATTTTTGTTAAAGTGAGTGATTTAAGATATAACAAGTTTTGATGTAGCCATCTTATCAAATATAAGAAATAATTTTTTTGGTATTCTGAGAGAAAAAGAAAATAAAACTTTGGGGTTTAACAATTTGTACCAAGAACTCAAACATGGGTACAAAATGTTAACCCCCACAAAAAATTCTTTCTAATATTTGATAAGCTGGATACATCGAAACCAGTTATATTTTAAATCACTCACTTCAACAAAACTATTAAACATTCTCTAAAATAAACTTTTGTGCCTTTTCCAACTTTATTTACTTAGGACGCCACACTTAGTTGGCAAATATATGTTACAGTTCCGTACTGCGACTGTTTATATCACACTTAGAGATTTAATATAACATTCTCTTCTATGAGATCAGTGACAGTGAGTCGCTAGAAAAACATATAGTAATTTGTGAGTAGAATGATCTTCTATCACTAGCTGGTGATTAACACACACTGAGGACAGGTAACCACTCAGAAACTTGAGTCTGTGTATATCACGTAAGGCTAGAGATGGGAGTAATGACCTCCCCTCACAAATACTAATCGGACACAGAATGTGTGTCGTTAGCCAGCTGGCGGAGATGTCTTCCTGGGGCTACAAGCATCAGCAGCACTGTCCTGTATAGAATGCCACACTTGGTTGGCAAATATATGTTACAGATCCATACTGCTACTGTTTATATCTCACTCAGAGATTTAATATAACATTCTCTCTCTTCTATGAGACCAGCGACAGTGAGTCGCTAGAAAAATATATAGTAATTTGCGAGTGGAATGGGCTTCCATCACTAGCTGGTGATTAACACACACTGAGGACAGGTGACCACCCAGCAACTTGAGTCTGTGTATATCATGTAAGGCTAGAGATGGGAGTAATGACCTCCCCTCACAAATACTAATCGGACACAGAATGTGTATTGTTAGCCAGCTGGTGGAGATGTCTTCCTGGGGCTATAAGCATCAGTAACACTGTCCTGCATAGGATGCCACACTTGGTTGGCAAATATATATATATATATATATATATATATATATATATATATATATATATATATATATATATATATATATATAAATGGAACAAAAATGCAATAGAGGACAATAAAACATTCAGACAGATAGATGATACACAGGCAGATAAAAGAAACAAGAAAAAGAAAAGGACAGGCAAAAAAGACAAGTCATTCGTGGCTTTCTTTCCTCAGTCAAGTATCAGAAGTCACAACTGTTTTTGGCAGTTACACTTGAGATTGTTTGATCTGGTTGCCCCCAAAAAGGTCTAAGCTAAAAGCATTAGACCCCTTTGTAAGAACGCTAGCGAATGTGTACAGCAATAAAGACAAAAACAGAGAACATGGTACACAAACAGACAAAAAACGGAAAACATGGTACACAATTACGAATAAAAATAACAATAGGTGTCTTTCGACTGAGAATGAATCCAGTTGAGCTGGCGTGTATGAAGGAACATAAGAGATGGGCATAAGAGGGGTTGGCGGTTGGCAGTCAGGCCAAGAAAGAAAGATCATGGCTGGCCAGACACTGATCACGTGGAAGGAGAGATGGGTAGGGGGCAGCGGGATGAAAGGATTAGAAAAAAATCAGAGACAAAGAGAAAGGTACAGGGGAGATAAACGAGTGGGAAATAGCGGGAGTTAAAGAAAGAGAGGGCCAAGAAATGTGAGAGAGAGGGGAACGAGAAAAAGAAAAAAGGAAGAAAGTAAGAGGGGGGACTAAAAGATAGAGTGAGAGTCGTACAAAATTTAGATACATACCTACTATAGGGTGAGCACAAGTGTGTACGTATGCCGCTATATGTATATATAAATATAAAAATGGAACAAAAATGCAATAGAGGACAATAAAATATTCAAACAGATAGATGATACACAGGCAGATAAGAAAAACAATTAGAAGGGCAGGCAAAAAAAGATGGTTCATTCATGGCCGCACCAATTACACTCTCATAGTGATTGGCGTTAGAAGCTGTAGAAACCATGCCAAATCAGATTGGACTCTGGTACAGCTTTCCACATTGTCAGCTCTGGTCAAACTGTCCAACCCATACCAGCATGGACAGGACATTAAATGATGATGATGATGAATGTATATATGTATATGTATATATTTTCATATATGTATGTGCATATATGATGGAACTAATAGACAAGCTTTATCTCCACAAGGTAGAGGGTGGCAATAAGGAAGTGAGGGATAGGGAAGGGAGGAGATGGAGAAAAAAGAAAGAAAGCTGACTCAACCATTACTGATTACCATAATATTAATAGAGAACGACTTTGAAGGATAATGGAATAAGGGTTATGGGGGCAAAGCTCTAAACTATGATTGAGAATCATTGCATAGGAATAAAAAGAAATTACTACAACTTAGCAGAGTTATAAGGGAAATTAAAAATTAAATGTAAGTAAATAATTAAAAGGTACTTAAAATTATAAGAAAAAGGGATGCATTAAGATATATCATCCCTCCCTATCCTTATTACTGCCCTCTGCTTTGTTGACTTGTGAAGATAAAGCTTGTGTATTGAGTCCATCACAAATGACGTTGATAATTTAGTAGGTTGACCTGACCTCAAATCATTTTCTTACCGATGAAAGTAAACAAACAAAGTTTGTTCTTTTTTAGAAGCGTTGAGATGTATTGTAAGATACAGAAATAAATTTATTTCTCAAACGCGTGATAATGCTATAAATAGCATGATCAGGATAAATTATCCATTTATTGCAGAAAAATACGTTACTGGCCAGCCATTTTCTTACCACTGGCCAGTAGACATTAAACAACTTCTTAATAGATAAACTTAAGACTAATGGAGCCACACCCTCCTCTCTTGTTAGAAGTAGAGATAATTGGGTCACTGAAGTTAATTATTCCTTCCCCCTCCTAAAAACCCTACTAACCTCTAAATCTCGCTGTTCTGATCAAATATACACTACTCTGGTAAATCTATTCTGTCAACTGAAATATTAGCAGAATCACTGTAAATGTTTTGCTTTGTTGATTTTAAACTGTTAAATCATTTTTAATGCCCTTTATTTGAAATTCATTAATTCAGCTGATGAAAACAGTTTCTTTACAATGATGTAATGTTTTCATTAATCAATTAAAGGAGTCATTAGAAATGGCCATAATGGATTGACACCTGTATCTCTATTGTTATTCATTTATATATATATCAGAAAAAGAGATGATAAAAGAATAAATGATTACCTTATGAACTTCATTAGACTGTTTCCACTATAAGATGTGGTGGACTCATAGTTAAGTGCCTAAGTAACACCTTACTGTCTTCTCAGTCTCAAATATATATATATATATATATATATA
>NC_069003.1:21082623-21085123 GCF_001194135.2 Octopus bimaculoides
TATATAGTCAATTTAAACATGAACAAACAAGCAAAAACACGAAGAAACAACGCGAGGACGTGGAATAAGTACAGTGTTATTGGACGCTCAGGAAAGGAAAGAAAAGAAAGAGGATTTAACGTTTCGATTGGAGATCTTCATCAGAAATATAGGAAAAGTCCAAAGAAGGGAAGACAGAGAAAGAAAATCGCCAACGATGCACACATGGTCACACATATATGTATATATGTATGTATGTACATGTACATATATACATACATATATACATACATATATACATACATGCATACATATGTCTGTTATTACCAAGTAATTTTCACAATAGAATGCTTTGGCAGACTTTCAGAATAGCACACCAATGTAAGGTGGATCTTCTCCGTTTTAATTGGGATCTTTCAAATTTTTTTTTTTTTACTACACCCTTTTTTTGAAAATTTATGAATCTACCCCTCTACCTACCTTCCAGACTGATTTTGTCCACTTTTCCTTTTTGCACTATGCACTTAAAAATAATAGGAAACACCTTTTTGTTTCAAGAAAAGAAATAAAAATTGTTTTATGAACTTACGATGAAAGTAAACAAACAAATAATTTATTCTCAAACACATGATAATGCTAATACAATAGCATGACCAGAATAAACTATCCATATACTGCAGATAAAAATTGTTACTGGCCAGCCATGAGATTAGAACTCACATCTCTCTGATTACATGTCAAGTGCTTTAACCTTTAAGCTAAACTGCCCAGCAACGAATTGTTCTGCAATTTTAGGATTTATGAGAGTTAGAGGTTGGGAAGCCAACCAACTAAGGGATAGTATCTATCCAATTATTCATACCCAAATGCTGGTTATTGTGTGGCAATCTCGCAATTGAGAGTCATATATGGGCGGGGGGTAAAAAGTGGTTTACCCTTAATTTATACAGCAAATAAGAGAAAATGGAGAGGACATACATCAGCTGATAGACATTCCAGTGTGCCTATTTATTCAAAAGTATTAGAAAGTATTAGAAGAGTACATACACATGTATTAACTATGTGTTACACACACATCTATCAATTAATATTACAGGAAAGAGTATAAGATCAGTTCCTTACAGCCGTTTCTGCGAAGAGGCAACAAAATCATCCATGCTATCTCCATCTCTTCGGTGTTCTGTAAGGATGGGCAGATAAAGTTTGGATGATGAGTGTGCCTCTAGTCTTCTTCAGAGGGTCTAACTGGTTATGAGGGTTAATACATATAATAAACGGTTAACAATAGGTACAGTGTATTTGTCATTATTGAAAAGGGCAGAAAAAGAATAGGAGCAAATATGAGGCTGTGAGAGAAGTGCAGCTTATTAAAATGAATTAGGTATAAGAAGGGGAAATAAGCTACAAACTTCCTATGGTGTATTCCAAGATTCATGTTACCTTGTCCAATGGTGGATAGGTGAGGGTAGTCGTTCTTGGGAGGAGTTTATAGGAAGGGTGTATTTAGGCAGTAGTTCACATTATGTTTACATAGAAATGCAGTGGTGAATTTGAAGGTATTGTCCGAGTTACGGAGGTGAAAGTTCATATATAAAGTGCCAGCTAGTAGGTGCAACATTGTGGATGGTATGACATAAGTAGCTTATGATGGTAAACCCATCATGGGAAGATTTGGTATATAAGTGTACTAATGGGAGTAAGGAACCAGTTGATGACTAAAGTGTGGTGTTAGTGTTCATTATTTTTTTGCCGATCCACTAGTCTCTGAATCCCTTTGTGTAGTGAGGTGGGGTCATGGTCAGTCCTACAACCTAATTGGTCAGCTATTTTTTTGAAAACCATGATGTGGTTCCGGTTCGTTGATGGTTAACAGATAAGACAAAAACAAATCAAATGAATATATAAACCATGGCCAGTAAGGGCAAATAAAAGAGCAAAGTAGGATTAAAAACAGGTAAATAAGTGAGTAGGTGCAATAACTAAAATAATGGGACTTAGGGAGGAGGATCCTAATGAACAGCATACGAAAAGTAAAAGAGTATAAACCGTATAAAAATATAGAAATATAAAATATATATCTATCTGTTGGGGGAATCTACTGTATATGGTTCAACATAATAGAGGAGCTGGATAGGGGATTGATTATTGCTGGAAGGCAGAAGAAGGAGGATTTTGTAAATAGGGACAAAAATGGACATGTTTGTTTTGCTAACTTATAGTTATTCAGTGATAAAACTTATACAAGTAAGATATTAGATATAAAGTATTAAAGGAATGGCACTGTGTTATAGTATTAGATTATTAAGTTAAGTGTTTTATTTAAAAGGGGTCATTTGAAGAAAATGTTTACATGGATATATATTAACTGCTATCTGTAATTCTGTGTATAGCTAAAGGGGCGGGGTAACCTGAGTATTTCTAGCTACTTAATTGATTGATTAATTAATTAATTAATTCTGTATTGGAATAGTACTCAATTTAGGTCAAAGGGAAGAGGTAGTATCAGTTGCAGTTGCAAATT
>NC_069003.1:21088793-21090221 GCF_001194135.2 Octopus bimaculoides
AGGCACAATAGGAAAATGACTCTCCCCAGACACAACAGAATATGCTTCAACACACGAAATCACATAAAAATCTTGCAAACCAAATCCAAAAACGAAATATATATATATATTTATTTATATCATCATCATCATCGTTCAACGTCCATTTTCCATGCTAGTGTGGGTTGGACGGTTCGACCCTGGTCTGGGAAGCCAGGAGGCTGCACCAAGCTCCTGTCTGATCTGACAGTGTTTCTATTGCTGGATGCTCTTCCTAACGCCAACCACTCCGTGAGTGTAGTGGGTGCTTTTTACATGCCACTGGCACAGGAGTCAGAGGAGACTGGCAACGACCATGATCAGTTGGTGCTTTTTACGTGCCACCGGCATGGAAGCCGGTCAAGGCGGCGCTGGCATCGGCCACGTTCGGATGGTGCTTTTTATGTGCAACTGGCATGGGTATCACAACTACAATTTCCATTTGATTTTTATTTTGATGTTGATGTACTTGACTCAATAGGACTCTCAAGCACAGCAGGTCACCCTACGATCCAAGGTACTTTTGAGTGAGCTGGTTATGCGAAACTAGTGTAGGATACAGCCATGAACTCACTGTATTTGTCAGGTCTTCTCAGTGACAGCATATTTCCAGAGGTCTCAGTCTTTCATCATTGCCTCTGTGAGGCCCAATGTTCGAAGGTCATGCTTGACCACCTCATCCCATGTCTTCCTGGGTCTACCTCTACCCCAGATTCCTTCAACTGTTTGGGAGTGGCACTTCTTCACACATCTCTCCTCATCCATCTGTAGTACATGACCATACCAGTGCAAACATCTCTCTTGCAGGCCACATCCAATGCTTCTTATGTCCAACATTTCTCTCAAGGCACTTACACTCTGTTGTGTGTGCACACTGACATTACACATCCAGCGGATCATGCTAGCTTTATGTCTTTCAAGCCTACGCATGTCCTCCGCAGTCACGGCCCATGTTTCACTGCCGTGAAGCATGGCAGTTTGCACACATGCATTGTACAATCTACCTTTCACTCTGAGTGAAAGGCCCTTTGTCACCAGTAGGAGTTGAAGCTTTCTAAACTTTGCCCAGGCTATTCTTATTCTAGTGGTAACACTCTTTGAGCATCCACCCCCACTACTAACTTGGTTACCTAGGTAGCAGAAGCTATCAACTACTTCTAGTTTCTCCTCCTGGAGTGTGATGGAATCTGTTTTCTGAGTGTCTGTGGTGTTTATTGCCCCTGTGCATCTGCCGCACACCAAAGCTATCTTCTCAGTTAATCTTCCTTTGATGTTGCTGCACCTCTTATGTGTCTATAGCTTACCCTGGGTACATCTTATGGAGTTTCTACCTACACCTTTTCTACAGATCGAGCAGGGCCACCTGCCTGATGGGGGTGTGTGATGAGTTCACCTTCCTACTTACTAGAA
>NC_069003.1:21091006-21094049 GCF_001194135.2 Octopus bimaculoides
TTTACCCTTGTAGCAGTTGACTATGGTACTGCTTCGCCAGTCATTGGGTATGACTCCATCATGAACTATCTGGTTTACAATGTGGGTGACTAGGCCATAGCCCACACCACCAGATGTTTTAAGCCTCTCAGCAGTGATTCCTGATGGGCCAGGGGCTTTTCCTGGCTTCATACTCTTAATTGCTTTATCTACCAGGGAGCTGTCTATTCAGATAGCTGGTCCTTCTACTCGGTCAACATTCGGCAGGCTTTCCTCCTCCCATTCATTCTCCACATTCAGGAGTCTTTCATAATGGTTTCTCCAAGCCTCTTTCTTTTCAGAATCATTAAAAGCAAGTGCACCATCATTCATGCGGACACATTTCTCTCCTGTGACATCACAATTTTCTCTCACACAGTCTTGCAATCCGAAATACCTCAGTTCTTTGGTCCTCACGTTGCTGGACATTGGCAAACTTCTTCTTTTCCGCCTTGCCCTTAGCTATGTATACCTGCCACCCAGCCTCCCTTTTGACTACCTGGTACAGTTCCCTGCTACCCCCACCATTCCAGGCTTTCCAGGCCTGTTTCTTTGCTCTAATGGCTTTGTCTACCGTACTATTCCACCACCATGTAACTCTAAGTCTGGAAGGGACTTTGCGCCATCCACAGACTTGGTCTGTGGCACTCAGCAAGTTGTCCCGTAGGAATTTCCAACTATCTTCTATGTCTGATGTCTGTAGCTCCTCCTCCCTCTCATCAAATTTTTTGATGAGGATGTCCCTAAATCTCTGACCATGTGAAGGGTTCTTTAGCTTCCAAATCCTTTTTTGGATTTGTCTGCTTCTTGGTATCCTTCTGGCCTCAAGCCTAAAGTCACTAATGACTATCCTATGCTGGGGGGTATATTCTTCACCCTGGAGGGTCTTTGTATTTAAGAGCAACCCTGCGTCTGGTTGTCTGGTGAGGATGAAATCAATCTGGCTAGCAGAGTCTCCTGATTGATAGGTTATCAGGTGGCTGTCTGGCTTCTTGAAGTTAGTGTTACAGATTAAAAGGTTACATGCATCACAGAACTCCAGTAGCCTCATTGTTCCAGGCGCCAATACCATGGCCCCCGTGTACCCCACTGAAGATACCAGATTCCTGCCCAACATGCCCATTAAAATCTCCAGCCACAAAGATGAGGTCATTGCCACTCATCTTTGAAGTAGCCTGTAGAAGAGTATCACAAAAGTGGTCCTGCTGATCATTTGGTAGCCCCGCATGTGGGGCGTAGGCAGAGATAATTGTCACTGTGCTGTTCTTCAGGACTAGCCTGATCTTAAGCATTCTATCATATACCCTAACAACCTCTATGACTTTATCCACCCATTTCTACGCAAGGAGTATGCCTACATCCTCTATACCATCCATGTTACCTTGCCAGAAGTCTTTATACCTATGTGCCTTGCCTGTAAGGACCCTAACTGAAACTCCTCTCCATCTTACCTCTTGTATGCAGCATACATCAACCCGTCTCCTTTCAAGCATCTCTACAATCTCACTAGACCTTCCTTTCAGTATGCCAACATTGACAGTGCTAATTCTGAAAACTGGGAAGGGAATGTGGGGTGAGGCTTGGGGAGGAGAGATGTTATTCAGCGCCTGAAAAGAAGAGGGGGGGGGGTAGTGTTCTTTTTTTAGGCATGCTTCATCTGTTCTCTCTTCTGACCTGACAACATTCAAGCATTCAAGCATGTTAAGGTTGTTGCCCCGACTGGAGGTAGGAGCCAGTGTTAGCAGCGTTGTAAGCATAAGCATTATGGTCATTGAATGATGTAGATTTAAGCGATGTAGCAAAAATATGGATATTCCAATGTCTGGTTAGGAGGGAGTCAGCTAAAACTGGTTGCGTTTGTCCAGGAAGAGGGGGATAGCAGGTGTAATGGAAGGTACCACCAGCAGGGAAGGGTTCAGACAGAGAAAGAAGAAACAAGCTCATTCCTACATACACACAAGTGCACCCACACACAGGAACAAGCACACATGGACAGCCAAATAGCTTTCACCTTCACTTGATAAGGCCATGGAAAATTCCTGGGTAGTTGTTGGCATGTTTCTAGACAGAATGAAAATGAAACGAAAGATAGCTGGTTAAGTAGGTGGGAAGATAACCTGGTTGCGTTTGTCCCAAAGAGAGAGAGAAAGAGAGAGTGCAGGTAATATAGGGAACAGCACCAGTGAGTAGGGGGAATTGGGAGAAGAGATATCTGGTAGTGGTGGTGACAAATTTGTAGACAGAACGAAACATAAGATAGCCAGTTAAGTGAGTGGCTGGATGAGCAGCTGGGCTGGTTGTATTTGTCCTAGGAGAGAGAGAAGTGCAGGTAATATATAGCGAACAGCCCAGTGAGGAGGAGGGGTTGGGAGCATAGACACATGTAATGGTGGTGGGAGAAGGGATATCCAGTGTAGATGGTGGGAAGATAGAGATATCCGGTATTGGTGGTGGGGGGCAGGAAAGGGTGGGTGCACCATGAACAAGCAAAGTTTTGTTTGGGGACAGAAGGATGAAAATAATGGTAATGAGAATGAGATTAAACAGACCGAGAAACGAGTAATTATCTCAACGAAATTACATGAGAGATAAAATTATATTTTTTGAGGGGACATTTTCAATGGTTAGCTCATGAAAACAAGCTGTTAGTAAATAATACATTTAAAGTGTTAATGGCAAATGAATGTACAAATGATCGAAAAAAAACGAGAAATCTTAGCTTTGAATATATATATTATTTATATACAAAAATAAGAGGAATGACCAGCAAAAGTGGACTCCTATATGCTAGAAATAGATACCGGTAAATTAGCTGCAAAAATTTATTAACTGCAGAATTATTTCCGGACTTGGCGCGCCAGATTGAAGACATTTGAAAGGATACACTGAATGTAATTTGTAGAACTCTACACGTGCTCCCTTTCGGGTGGACGTCTTGTGTCTAGTTCTGGAAATTATATTGCAAATCGACAGACTACGTTGACGATCCTGCAGATATTTACTTATGTAAATTTTAACAGGTGAA
>NC_069003.1:21094414-21094888 GCF_001194135.2 Octopus bimaculoides
ATATATATAATTTAAATTACATAAGGTTTATGATGAAAATTTGCAGTTTCATTTTGATGAAAATACCAGCTAAGTCTTCAGAGTAAAACCTCTCACTACAGCTCACCTACATTTAGCATTTCTGACTATCACACATTCCACCTGGCGTGCTAATGATTCTGCCAGCTCACCAACTTATTTAAATTACCATAATAATGTTATAATCTTTGTATGACAGTGATGATATATTAAATGTTTATAATATATTATTTAAATGTCTGTGTATGTCAGGGATTATATTGCTCAAATTTGTAGTTTTTACTGACAGACTGAAATAATTCAGAAGTCATCATCATTGTCATCAACATCACTTGATCACCTTAAGAAGTGATGTCATAGCACTGCTAACACAGTAGAACACACTATTGACTTATAAAACCATTATTATGATTGACCGTTGACTGAAAACTATTCAATTTTTTTTCTCCGTGTTTT
>NC_069003.1:21094898-21095657 GCF_001194135.2 Octopus bimaculoides
ATATATATATATATATATATATATATGAATATTATGTAGTAGAAGTGTGTCACCATTACGTACAGAAGGACTAATAATTATGCCAAGTTTCACTTATCCCAGTCCTTGGGAAATGAGTCAGAAGAAATCTTTAATGAGCACCCCTCGTAAATATGTCATGAATATTAAATTTGTTTGATAATATAATCACAGGTCATAATGTGAAACTTATTTCTTTCTGTCTTCTGTTACAAAGAATTGTAGTTGTTGTTCTGTGAGGGTAGTGTTCACTTTCCAGTTAGATAATCTGTTGTAAATATGCATATATATATATATATATATATATATATATATATCCTGGAAATGTCAGCTATGTTCTGAAGAGTCACTCTCAATAATGTTAACAAAGGAGTGGATTATAAATAAATTCAGTGAATAAATACCCAGATGCCTACATGCAGCTAAACACACATTCACATGTTACAATCCTGACCATACATAACTAATGTAAACATAACACCCACAACTCTGATTAATCCACCTGAACTTAAGGAACTGTATTCAAATAGCTTGTATTTTTAGGCATCTAATTTTACAATATAAATATATATATATATATATATATATATATATATAAGCTCGCAAGGAATGAAGCCAGTATGCTCCGCTGGATGTGTAATGTGAATGTGCATGCCCGTCAAAGTGTAAGTATCTTGAGAGAAAAGCTGAACATAAGAAGCATCAGTAGTGGTGTGCAAGAGAGACGATTGCGCTGGTTTG
>NC_069003.1:21096017-21097220 GCF_001194135.2 Octopus bimaculoides
GTGGCCGTTTTCGTGCGGGTGACACGTAAAAGCACCCACTACACTCTCTGAGTGGTTGGCGTTAGGAAGGGCATCCAGCTGTAGAAACTCTGCCAAATTTAGATTGGAGCCTGGTGTTGCCATCCGGTTTCACCAGTCCTCAGTCAAATCGTCCAACCCATGCTGGCATGGAAAGCGGACGTTAAACGATGATGATGATGATGATGATGATGATGATACACACACACACACACACACACACACACACGCAGAGTTTTTGAAGTGATGTCCAGATATTGTATATTTAGAATGATAAGGTAGTCAGAATGTTAGATGATTATATATATATTTTTATTTACATTTTATTTACAGTTTTAGTGCTTTCTTCTGTTATCAGATTTATCAAAAAGTGACTGAAAGTTGGATTTCTTGGCTCACATCAAAATACACAACTCCACTGTCACAACAGACATATTTTACAAAAGAAACAGACACACACCAATATTTGAATTTCTACTCTTGCCACCCCTCACACATCAAAAGAAACATCCCATACAGTATGGTGAGATGCATCTTCCCCATAGTAACTGTCCTGCAAATACACCAAATTAGACTTGATGAACACAAAAACTTCTTACAAGAACAAAATCACCCTGTGAAACTTATAAATAATGTAGTCTCGAAAGATTACAATGAAATTAGACATCACATAACTTAGGACTCCAAAAGAAAAAAATCAAGGAACATACTATTCCATTTATTAACTCATACAATCAGTATTTTCCACCTTATACTTGCTTGGCATTGTGGTTATAAACAAGGATCACCATTATGCAAACAATGTTGTTCATTCCCAGTCTTCCGTCAAAAACATGTCAGGTCACAGTGTGACTGGCAACAAGAAGGAAGGGCATCGGGCCATAGAAAATCCGCCTCAACAAAATTCCATTCAACCCATGCAAGCAGGGAAAAGTGGATGTTAGATGATGATGATGATGATGACGATGACGATGATGATAATGAGGGATAAGAGGCTAAGTTGACCTCAGCAAGTTTTGCACTCAGATTACAAGGAGCCTGAACAAACATTGCCAGGCAGTTTTATATATTTTTTTCTTTGCCACTCTTAAAATTTTTCCAATCTACCACACTAAATATCTGTGATAATATATAATAACTTAGTTACCCAACAAACACATAAATAATGCATACATACATCCTTCC
>NC_069003.1:21097277-21106074 GCF_001194135.2 Octopus bimaculoides
TCCCTCCCTCTAGCTTCTATATCCAGATTACAAATTTACATGTATACCAATAATAATTGGAGCACTTGGTTTTGTAAGTAAATGCTTAATAGTCTGGATAAGCTTGGGTTTTTCGAAAAAGAAATCAACCGATTTGCACATTACAAATACAATCTGTAAGTGGAACAATAAAAACATGCAAAACTTTTCTTAGATTTAAAATGTGACATTGCTTTTGTTACCTGCACTTTAATGATGGAGCTTTGTATCTTTATTAGAAACCAGCTCCTTCTTCAGAGAAAGAATTTAAATAATTAAAAACAGAAAAGAACAAACATACATACTTACATATGTACATTCATTCATTCATATGGAACACTCTGCTCTATATCTTTCTCTATAATCCTTCAATGCTCCCACCTCATTAAGTCAATCACATGTTCTCTCGTTTGGTTCCTAAACAATTTTGTGTTAATGTTTTAGTACTTTTTTTTTTTTGCCATTATGACTAAAGCCATACTGGAGCATCAAACTAAGACCTGATTATTTTCTATATTTTCAGCCAGGCAGAGTGGTTACATTGGTACAAAGTGATAATCCTGAGGTAGGTTAGACCCTTCTCTTACTGAGTGATATGGTGACAGTTACTAGAAGAGGGACCCAAACTTTTATTTTACTGCATGACATAATTATTAAAAGAGGAACAGAAACTTCCTTTTGTTGTATGACTTGATGATAATTACTAGAAGTGGGTCGAAAACTGTCCCTTACTGTGTAATGTAGTGATAGTTACTAGAAAAGGGATCTAAGCCTCTTATTATTTGACATACTGATAGTTAATAGAAGAGGGATGCGAATCTCACCATGTATTTTCTTAAGGAGTGTTTTAATGCTCTTGTCATTAAATATTGATTTCAAATTTTGGCACAAGGCCAGCAATTTCGGGGGAGGGTTTAAGTTGGTACATTGATACCGGTGTTCAACTGTCACTTATTTTTTGACCCCGAAAGGATGAAAGGCAAAATCAACCTTGGCAGAATTTGAATTCAGAGCATACAGATGGATGAAATGCTACCAAATATTTTGCCCAGCATACTAATGATTCTGCCAGCTCGTTGCCTTACCATCATTAATTATATTAACACTAACATATTTATCTTTCAATTTATCTCACCATGTAATTATTTTGAACGAGCTTTTTATGCCCTCTTCATTAAATATATTAAAATTAAGTAACAGTTTGTTTCTGTATTTATTCTCACAACATAATCATTTTTAATTAGCTATTCAGTTTTCTCTTGATTAAACATTTTAATGCTAAGTTACATATCTGTGAGTGTGTTTTTCTGTCTCACTACGTAATTATTTCTAATTAACTTTTTAATGCTCCCTTCATTAAACATATTTAAAGTAACTTATTTAAGTGCTTATCTCTTTGGTTCCCAACATAATTGTTTCTAATTAGCTTTTAATGCTCCCTTCATTAAATATATTAAGATTAACTTAATTATTTGTCTTTTGATTTATCTAACCGCATAATTATATTTAATTAACTTTTTAGTGCTCTCTTTGTTAATTATATTAAGACTAACATACTTAACTATCTGTTTGTCTAACCACATAATTATTACTAATTGGAATTTTTAATACTTCTTCCATTAACCATATTAATACATCATCATCATTCATCATCATCATAGTTTAACGTCCGCTTTCCATGCTAGCATGGGTTGGACGATTTGACTGAGGACTGGTGAAACCAGATGGCTACACCAGGCTCCAATCTGATTTGGCAGAGTTTCTACAGCTGGATGCCCTTCCTAACACCAACCACTCCAACTTAATTATTATTCTATAGTTTTATATTATCCTGTCTTTGAAAAAGAAAAAGAAAACCCTGCTTTTTATTTTATGAAGCATATGATTGTTTGCAGATCGCCATCATAAGGTCTTGACCTCTTTTGATATCAACCTATCTAAGAATCCATTTATACCCCAGTTCCATATTCTAGAAAATACTAAAAAAGTTACTACAGCTATACACCTGTCCACAAACATAGCACCATCATGGGACTCCGTTTTGACCTAATCTTTGCTAATGTCTATTTGTCATGCATGTTTAATACTGACACTGATATACATTTAAAGTTATCTCTCATTAATGTTTTCAAAGCACTATAATATCATCTACCAGCTTGTCTACCATCAAAAATATGTCAACTACTGGTTCCCTTGATAAGGGTGTTTGTTATTTATGTTATCATTCAGCCTGATAGAAATAACAGCCAAATCTTCTTCAAATCAGATCATAGTGTTTTAGATCATGTGCTCTTAGGAAAAATGTGTTTAGAAAAACAATGAGATGGTCAGGTCATGGCTAGAATGACTTTTTATTATATGTCCATATGGTCATGGTTGACTTGGGGTTAAACAACAACATTCACAACACTGAATGAAAATAGAAAAGCAACAACTCTGTAGTTAAATTGACCAATTAATTTCACTTTGATGATATAAAGTGAACACAAGTGCGGCTGAGTGGTTAAGACGTTTACCTCATAACCTTGAAGTCTCACTACATGACATTTTGGTCAGATGCTTTTACTTTAGACCCCTGCTGTTCCTACTGTTACAATGTCTACCACCACCACTACCACTACTACTACTACTGAGGCTGCCACTGATGCCACTGCTATGGCTACTAATACCTCAGTTATGATGGGTTCTTTTTTTTTGTGGTTGAGTTTTGTTGAAGGTGAAAGGGTAGCATCATAACTGACCACCAAGTGTAACAGTGTGCAAAAAGGGAACAAGAATCCACAATTCATGGGTCGTTGCATTAGAAAGCATCACATCATGATACTGATACTGAGTTATCTAACCTGAGATAGGAGGTTTCCACTGGTTGAAACCCCATCATCACCACCAGGTTTTACACAAGCTAATGCTGGTGCCACATTAAAAGCACCCAGCACACACTGTAAAGTGATTGGCATTAAGAAGGACATCCAACCTTGGAAACCATGCCAAATCAGACTGGAATCTGGTGCAGCTCTCCGGCTTGCCAGCTCTGGTCAAACTGTCCAACCTATGCCAATATGGAAAACGGAAGTTAAAGGATGATGATGGTATCACTGGCAGCTGATGTACTTCAACTCTGGTCCATCAAAACAAGCTGAGCAGGTGTCCAAAATTACCTTCTCAGATATGTCTTTTAACACTGCTCCTTTAACCATGTGGTTCCCATGGGCAGAGGGTAGGGATGCAGCTGCTGCAGTACAAGTGGGGAACATGGCCTTATAACAACTGGAGTAGACTCAACCTACCTCTACTGGTTGCATGGATTTTACCCATTGCAGCAACTCCTACAAGACTTCCGTCCAAAGACCGATAGTTCTTTTCATGCTCTCTCATCTTTATCTTTTGCTCAATACTGATCTATCATTCGTATTTCCAAAATCTCAAGCACCTTCTCTAACTTTAAGTTCTTTTCTGTTGTCAGTGAAAACCAGTATGGCTAACTTAGGGCAAGATCTACTATGTGCCTGTTCTCTTTTATTGCTCAAACTTCTTAACTTCTTCTCACCTTCTCAATCACATTGTTGCTTTGAGTGGACAGTCACTTAATAGTGTAATGTGCATGAGCAAGTAAGGACAACCCTAGTATTGATGGTGCCATGCTAAAATGCAATTGGTACGTTGTAAAATGATTGGCAGATGAGTGAAGATGACATGGGTTGAGAGAATCTTTTAGTCCTGTTGAGGACATGACAACTCCTCTGGAGCTGGTGTCACAATAAAATATACCCAGTTCAATCTGTAAAGTGTTTAGTGATAAGAAAGGCACCCAGTCAGAGAAATCAAGCCAAAACTGAAATGCATAGCAAGACATGGTCCTCTGTTATGTGACAACAGTGCCCTCATGCTTGCAGAAGTTCTCCAACACATACAATATCAGCTTTTATTGGTGAAGGTCGACCACCCATCTACATGTATGTTCAGTCCTGGGTAAGATATTTTGAGAGGCAAAGCTAGCAGTTGCCCATTGAGGCAAGTTTCTCTCCTCTCCACACCAAAAATTTTTATCCAAAGGAAAAACTACCGAGTTGGTCTGATAAACTTGACACCAGTGTTATCACAGGCATTGCTGTCAGAAAACAAAGAGCTGGAATAAATATACCAAAGCATCTTGCTTCAACTTCCTAATAGTTTTGCTAATCCACTGTCTTTATTGACTCTGAACAGATCAACAGCAAAGTTGACCTCAGCAGGATTGAATTCAGATTGCAGAGAGTTGGAACAAAGAACATGAAGCATTGTAACCAACACTGTAATGACTCTGTAAACTCACCCTGTCCAATACTTATAAAAACAGCAACAGTAAAAGCTTTGTGACTAAGAAATAGTTATTGTCTTTGGGTATATTTTTACTGTGGCACCAGCAATAGAGGGGTTGTCATGTCCTTGACAAGACCAAAGGATTCTCTCAAACCCTTTGTCATTTCCACTTGTTTTCCCACCACTTTACAATGTACTAGATGCATTTTATCATGGCACAAGCAACACTAGGGTTTTCCTTACTTGCCCATAAGTCTACATTACTATATCAAGTGTTTGTTCACTGAAAGCAACAATATCTGATGGTGAGAAGGAGCTAGGAAATTTGTTTGTTTAATGTTGTGTGTTTTTAACTTCTTTTTCTTTTCCACAGGCTATCGTGTGGGGAGTTGCCTATGAGATTGCGTCAGAAGATGCAGAGAGTGTACGCAACCATTTGGACTACAGGGAGAAAGGTGGATACAAATCAGTCACTGTGCAATTCCATCCTATCAGTACCGAAAACAAGAGCCCTTTTGAGCTGACCTTATACATTGGGACCGAAGACAACCCATTCTTCCTCGGCCCAGCATCAATGGACGAAATGGCCAAACAAATAGCTGAGGCTGAAGGACGCAGCGGCCGTAATCGGGACTACCTTTTCAACTTGGCCGATGCTATGCGAACACTTGTGCCTGGAGCAGATGACGTTCACCTCTTCCAATTGGAAGCTAAAGTTCGGCATTTATCTACACATATCTGATGATAATAATAATAATAACAATAATAATAACACTAACAATAATAATAATAATAATCTACCTCGAGATATCATTATTTTCTTCTAATGTACAATAAAAAGCAAATTATGAATGACATGTTGTCTTGATCCCTTGCTTCTATTTACAACACTCACTATTTCCACCTTATGTATCTCTGACATCCATTTCTTTCACTGTGCACCCCCCTCATTCTCACACACATACACTTACACTTCACCTGATTTCCCTATTTCTCATCTATTCTATAATAATATTTTCCTCCTACCTCCTTTTTTGTTGTAGTCACTTATTAACTCTTTCTCCTTGGCCCACCCCTATTTTCCTTTACTCCCATGGACTTACCTGCCCACCTCTCCATCCAATTTGATCCTTTGACCTTGTCTTCTCCTTTACTCACCTTTTTGTACCTTGGGAGTTCACCCCTTGATACCTCATCATCACCATCTCTTTTCTCTCTTTTCAGCTGCATCAAATACCACAAGGCATTGAGCCCGAGACCCTCTAGCACTTACACTAATCAAATCAACCTGGATTAGTACTTTTTTCAATTGACCGACAACAAGAATAGAAAGCAAAGTTGACTTCGGTAAGATTTAAATTCAAAGCACATAGACTCAGAAGAAATATTTGGTGATCAGCACCTGTAACCAGTCTTGGAACTATGAAATTAAAAAGACAGAATACAGACATATATGTATATATGTGTGTGTGTGTGTGTGTATATATATATATATATATATATATATATACACCTTTCAATGCTATGTATGCCATAAGGTGTGAAAATCTAATGGAGGCCTCAAAAGACATTTTAAAATCCACAAAGATAGGAACTTAACAGTGCTCTTAGTTGTCCAAATCACATATGCAATCTATGTGGGTGTCTTTTCAAAACATTGTCTGGTTTAAAAAGCTACATCAGACGCCATGATAGATCTAAGGTGTAGGTACAGGAGGTGGTCAGACTCTGCATAAGGAGCAGACAAATACCATATATGTATGTATGTGTGTGTGTGTGTGTGTGTGTGTGTATACACACACACTCAATTCTCTTTTTGCACAAGAGATATGTTCCAGAGACTATCGTGCAAAATAAAACTATGCAAAAAAATATACAGTGTACATATGAAAATTATGTAAATTTTCATATACAAGTTGAATTTTTTATTTATACATATATATATACTTATATATATAACATAATCATTCAGTCATTCAGTGTCACTACTAAACAGTTAAACATGCCCGCTTTCTGTTGCTTTTTGGTAGTGCAAAATCACTCTCGTCACTGGAAATATTTGATGGCAATATATTTCATGTGTATCTTGAATAAAATTAACATCTTGTGTTTCTTTTTTTTCACTGGTTTTGAATATGAATTCAGTTATCAGATGCTGTGATTTTGTTTTTGTTAGTTCTTTACATGATTCTTCATAATGTGCCATCATCATTTTCAAATCACATTGGAATTGCACAGCTTGTTCAACATTGTTATCATTTGTAAGAAAATGAATTCCAAGTTTATTGACTATTTGGAGACCTTCTAGAATCGTATTTGCAGACAGTGGAACCACTTCTTCATCATCACTACTATAAACTAATATGGAATTATATACATTCTCTGAAATACTTTCTATAATTTGTTCTTCATTAAGAGCTTCGTTAATTGTTAATTCTGCAATATCTTCTATTGTTAATTCTTCAAAACCTTCTCTGCCAATCTGATGTGACAATGTGATGATAGAATGTAATTCATTCATATTTATATTAGATATGAGATTTTTAGGCTTTACACATTCTGGCCAAAGTGATCTCCAGCATGCATTTAGGGTGGATTGCTTTAATTTGGATAAAGCCCTGGCAGCGTATTTAACACAATTAATTATAGTAAATTTTTTCCATATTGAAAGTGTACCATCTTCTAGTTCATCTATTATATATTCAAATGTTCGCTGGATATAATATGATTTGAATGTTGAAATTATATCCTGATCAATCGGTTGAATTAGTGATGTTGTATTAGGAGGCAAGAATACGACTTTTTACATTCGGGTGTTCCAAATCTGGATGACCAGGTGCATTGTCTGTAAGTAAAAGGACTTTAAACTCAAGACCTTTATCTTCCATATATCTTCTTACTTCAGGAACAAAGCAGTTGTTAAACCATTCAGTAAATATTTCTGCTGTCATCCATGATTTTTTATTAGCTCTCCAATGAATTTACTTATGTCTATGCCTTTCATTGCACCCGGACGAACTGATTGATTAATTAATAACGGTTTTAACAAACAATCTCCTGAAGCATTGCTACATAACAAGAAAGTTACATGGTCTTCGGCTACCTTAAAACCACTGGCACTTTTCTCTGATTTTGCTTATATACGTTCTGTTTGGCAGTTTTTTTCTAAAAGAGATAGGTTTCATTGCATTGAAAACTTGGTCTGAAATGTAACTGCCTTCTTCAATTATTTTGGCTAGTTTTGGAAGAAATTCTTTGGCAGCAGTTTTATCTGCCAATGAAATTTCACCTCTCATTTTTATATTAAGCAGTGCCTGCCTTTCGAGGAATTTTGTAAGCCATCCCGTACTTGCAGCATATTCTTTCTTTTTATCACTAGACAGATGTAACGCACTTGATGACTCCAGATCATTAATCTTCTTGTAAAATCGTAATGCCATTTGTTTTATGGTTTTACCATCTACTGGCATCCTTTTTTAATTGTTTTTGTCTATCCATATTATTAAAGCTTTCTCCATTTTTTCTTGAACCACGTCTCTTGTATATGACAATGACTTGGCAGATCATTTTGTTCTAGAAGCTACAGATCTTCTAATTGCAGCATCATTCCTTTTGATCATTCTTATTGTAGCTTCGTTCAGGCAGAAAGCTCTACCCAAGGATGCTGCACTTTCGCTATAATGAAGACGATCCAAAATATTGATTTAGGTCACCAAAGAAATTGATGCTCTTTTATTGTCCTTAAATGTATCAACCAAATTTTTGGGGTAGGTTATCGTTATCACTATCACAATCACAAATAAAAAATATAGCAGAGGATGAAACATGCAATATGTCTTTTGTGTTAGATCCGATGCTAATAACTGCTGCCATGCGCTGTCTGATGGAGCAGTTACACGCAGCCAGAGGTATGTACAGTGCATAGGTCCCGCTCACACCGGAGAGTGGGGGATCACTCTATGGAAAAAATAGATTGGATTCTATCTTTTATTTTGCTAAATTGTTACTTAATCATGTTACATAGAGTTTCGGCATTTTGTAAATTATAATTGATTGATATTACTTAATCGTTTATTTGCAACTTGCAATAAATTTAGTGGTCACACAAGGACAGATGTTTAAACCATGTTAAAGTAAAAAGAAGCAGTGCAAAAGAATAATCAGTTCTTTTTGTTGGACCGTATTATTTCAAAACTATGCAAAAAGAGAATTGAGTGTATTCTGCTGGGTGGTTGGTGTTAGGAAGAGCATTTAGCCATAAAATCCCTGCTAAACAGACACAGAGGTCTGGTGCAGGCTCCCGACAAACCATCCAACCCATGCTAGCATGGGAAGCAGGTGATACACGCACACACATTGATGCATTTGTACATAACTGTGCATGGATGTAAGTATATATATATATATATATAAATACAAAATGGCTGATAGTTAGCAAGGTGAGACACACATAAGAAAGAAGGAAACAAAGGACCACTGA
>NC_069003.1:21106084-21106986 GCF_001194135.2 Octopus bimaculoides
GTATGTCTATATATATATATATATATATATATATGCGCACACACACACATATATAGGCACACATTGACATATATACAAAGAAAATGACTTCAAAACAAAAGAACATTGCAAACACATACTCATTTATTTACACGCACGCACACACACACAAAACTACAATATACACGTGGACCACCACCACCACCACTACACACAACCGCAATACAATGAGGCCTACCAAAACAATACAATACAATACTGCTATTAGTTACTAAGTTAATCTACTGTGTGTGTGTATGTGTGTGTGCATGTGTGTGTAATTTTCCAAATCTCCTTTGTTGACATCAATGAAATGGCTAAATGTCCCAGTTTTGGCAGTGAAAAGCCTAGATTCATTCCAACAGACAAGACAAGACAACCAAGAAGGTGGGGGAGTGTTGTTGTAGTTGGTGGCACGGGTGGTGGGGAGGGTACACACACACTGATATTACTAAATTAATTGATTGACACTGTGTAACCCCTGGCTTTCATTTCACCATGTTTCACAAAGTACAACTGACTGGATTTTGGTCTTCTCTCTGTCTCTACTTCTCTCAAATTCTCTCTCTCAAACTGTATGGATAATACCATACTTAATTCTGGTGCCTAAACTTAAGTACCATATTCACCTGAATCTAAATTTTATATATATATATGTATATATATATCTGTCTTTTTCTCTCTCTCCCTGGACGTTTGTCTTTCATCATAACTTAAGTCTTAAAATTAACTATAAAACAATGATGTTGGTGGTGGTGGTGCCAGAGGTGGTAGTGTTGATAATACAACGATCACGTGACTATAAATGCAGACAAAAGTATTCTTACACACACATATATGAACTCACATATACATGTGTGTGTGTGTGTATATATATATATATA
>NC_069003.1:21107976-21113185 GCF_001194135.2 Octopus bimaculoides
ATATATATATATATAGATATATATAGATATACATATATAGTTCAAAGATGAGATCTAGATGTTCTCCTTTAACTCTGTATCTCATTTGTATCCGGTCTTTTTAATATGTATACATATATACACTTTTTGTGTTTCATGTATTTGATATACTTTATATATTGATCTATTTTATATATATATATATATATATATATATATATGTATGTATGTATGTATGTATGTATGTGTAAAGCGTGAGATGCTTAGCTCATACGTCTGTCCATGAGTGAGTGAGTGGGTGGGTGGAAGGATGGTAATCTCTCCTCCACAGGCCCAAAGAGAGGACCACACCTTGAACATAGTTTTGTTCTGCCTTACTAAATTATATCAGACACACACCAAGACGTTTTCAAATATTGACAGGCATGAAACAGTTGTAATCTCTCTTTGTTTTTTCTCTCTCTCTCTCACACACACTCTTCCTTGTTTTATCCACTTTCTAATTGCCACAACCTCTTTCATTAGCTTTCTTTTACTGTAATATTTCTCTTCATATGTCCATATGTCTATGTATATCACGTGAGATCACTTATTATTGCTACTGGTAGTATTCTAACCCAGTACAACTTGTCACATGGCTGGGCCATGGTCCATTACACCTAAATCATCAATTCTACCAAACCTGTTTTTTTTTTTCAAACTTGTTTGGTAAGGGTGGTTTTCACTGGGCATCCTGCAGAGCAAAAAACCAAACTAGCCAAAAGGTGGATGAACTCATTAGAGTCAATGACCATCCAACAGTGGAGAGATCCGGATTCTTTGTTTAGGCATCTCTCTCGAGAAGGAAAACTCTGATGTAACACCTTCATTTGCATCCTAAGATGTAGACTAGTTCTTTGTTTTGGACAAATACATGCATTGTCTAGCAGGTGAGATTGGCCCTGTGGAAAGCCTTTTCATACCTTAAAAAAATTTCAGACACAGGTATCGCTTGGTTTTTTAACATCTCTATTGTGTGTTGCATGCTGTGGCTGGCCTTTGCAAAACATTCTTTCCATGGTGGAATAGACATGTACCTGCATGAGTGGTAAGCTCTTTGAACACCTACTGCAAAGGGCACCCATCATTGCTACAAGCAGAACTGAAAAGCTGCTCATTTTTAAAAGCACAATCAAGAGATGGTGTTGCTTGAAATCAAGTTGCAGCAGCCATCTTGTTTGTATGTATGTTCTATGAATGCATGTTCATATATATATAAGTGTGTATGTATATTTGTATGCATGTGGTACAAACATCATCATCATTGTTGTCGTTTAACATCCGCTTTCCATGCTGGCATGGGTTGGACGGTTTGACTGAGGACTGGCAAGCCAGGAGGCTGCATCAGGCTCCAGTCTGATCTGGCAGAGTTTCTACAGCTGGATGCCCTTCCTAATGCTAACCACTCTGAGAGTGTAGTGGGTGATTTTTATGTGCCACTGGCACAAGAGCCAGTCAGGCGGTACTGGCATCGACCATGCTTGAATGGTGCTTTTTACATTCCACTGGCACGAGAGCCAGCCAGGCAGCACTAGCAATGACCATGCTCGAATGGTGTTTTTTATGTGCTAGTGGCATGGGAGTCAGTCGGCACTGGCAACGACCACACTCGAATGGTGTTTTTTACGTGCCACCAGCCTGGGACCTGTCAGGCGGCACTGGCATCAACCATGCTCCAATGGTGCTTTTTACATGTCACTGGCATGGGAGCCAGTCAGGCGGCATTTGCAATGATCACACTCGAATGCTGCTTTTATGTGCCACCAGCACAGGACCAGTCAGGTGGCACTGGCATAGGCCACGACAGTGACTTCGCTTCACTTAACAGGCCTTTGCAAGTGCACTTTATTGCCCAATGATTGAAGGGTATGCTGCACTGGCATAGGCCACGGTTACGGTCTCATTTGGCTTGCCTGGTCTTCTCAAGCACAGCATATCTCTAAAGGTCTCAGTCACTTGTCATTGCCTTGGTAAGGCCCAATGTTCGAAAGTCGTGCTTCACCACCTCATCCCAGGTTTTCCTTGGTCTACCTCTTCCACAGGTTCCCTCAACTGCTAGAGTGTGACACTTCTTCACACAGCTGTCCTCATCCATACGCAACACATAACCATACCAGTGCAGTCATCTCTCTCTTGCACACCACATCTGATGCTTCTTATGTCGAACTTTTCTCTCAGGGTGCTTACACTCTGTTGTGTATGCACACTGACATTGCACATCCAGCAGAGTATACTAGCTTCTTTCTTTGCAAGCTTACGCACATCCTCAGCAGTCACAGCCCATGTTTCCCTGCCATGAAGCATTGCTGTTCGCACACATGCATCATACAGTCTACCTTTTACTCTGAGCAAGAGGCCCTTTGTCACCAGCAGAGGTAGAAGCTCTCTGAACTTTGCGCAGGGTATTCTTATTTTAGCAGCTACATCCTCAGAGCATCCACCCAAACATATGTCACTTTAATCTAATGACATGCAGATGTTTTTATGTCATCTGGTTCATCCTGCCCCATTATATTGTGCAGATAGAGGAGTAGCAATGAAACGTCATCTCAGAGCACACAAACATGCATGTATGCATATCCTATATAATGTGTATGCATATGTGAATATATGTTTGTATGTATGTGTGTGTGTATTTGTATGTATCTATGAATGTATATTTGTATGTATATGTGAGTGAACCTGTTTGTCTACCTGTTTATTTATGTGTGTAGTCTATTTATAGGTTACCTACCTATTCTCTCTATCTCTCTCTTTATCTATTTTTCTTTTAGTTAAAAAGGTTTGTATGTATATGATACAAGCAGAGGTAATTTAATCTAACAATGTACATGTGTGTCATTTCATCTGGTCTGGTTTGTCTTGTCTCTCTATAAAAGTCCTCTGGTTATGGTGGAGTGACAAATAAAATACATATCAAACTGCAGGGTAGAAGGTTAGGGTAGATAGGGAGGTACCCTTTAATTTTGTGGGAAACCGTCTCATTTATGGCAGTACCATGATGAAATACAGTTGGTTCATTCTGTAAAGTGGTAGATGATAAGAAATGCATCCATTGGATGAAACCTTGTCAAAGAAAGGAGGAATACATGGAGATGATGTCAAATAGACATGACTGAGCCAGTGGTTCTCAACCAAGGTCCTTATGGTCCTTGGGGGTCCATATAAGATTTTTGTGTTAAGATTTATGAGCAATAAATTGCTTATACTTTTAGAATACACAAAATATTTAAACAATTCTTTTTACAATTCCTTGTAATATTTAATTATAAAAATATAAAAGGAGTTTTTTGGAGTAAAATAGGAATCATAGGCATCCATAGGTGAAAAGATGTTGAGAACCACTGTTTAAGTAATCTCTGCCATGAATTCTGTTGTCTAACAAATATCTTTGGTTTTCTCTGTTGCTGCATGTGCCAACTGATGAAGGGCTGTAGCAAGTGGTGAAGCACTGTGTGACACCCGTCCTGTCCTATTCATTGCTGCATGGAAAAACACATGTAAAATGATGATGTGCAGTGTTATAATGCAGAACTATTTATCAATCATATATATGAGACAGACATACATAGATAAAAGTGTGACTAGGTGGCAAGAAGCTAGCTTCCCAACCACATAGTTCGAGGTTCAGGCCTACTGTGTGGCACCTTGGACAAGTGTCTTTTACTATAGCCTCGGGCTGACCAAAGCTTTGTGAGTGGATTGGATAGGCAGAAACTGAAAGAAGCCTTGTGTATACATATATTAATAGTTATCGCCAAGCCAACATAGCAATCCAAAAAAATAGGACGAATGCTGGCGATAACTATTAATATCCAGTACCGCTGCTGTAGTCTCCTTCAGAGAGACTTAGAAATATTAATATTTCTATTATAAATATATATGTATGTATATATTTATGTGCGTCTGTGTTTGTGTCCCCCCAACCACAGATGTAATGTAGGGAATGCTTGATGAGGGCAGACTGGATACTGGGGCAAAGTTTGACACGAACAGGCATTAGTATAGTTCTTTCGGGGCCTCACCGTGACAGGTCTTCTCAAGCACAACAAATCACCAATCATCTCGGTCCTTTGTCATGTCTATGAAGTTCAATCTCTTGAGATCCGCCTTTGCTACCTTGTCCCATGTCTTTCTGGCTCTCTTCCTTCCACAATTTCCATCAGCTTTAACACTTTAAGGTTCAAACTGGCCAAATCCAACCTTTCACACTTACCCTACAATGTCATTGTAAAAATAAACAATCATACCATCAAAATCTTGATGCTACAAGATAATGCATGATTAATTCAAAGCAATGTGAATAAATAGGCATAGGAATGGTTGTGTAGTAAGAAGCTTCCTTCCCAACTACATGGTTCCAGGTTCAGTTCCACTGCATGGTGCCCTGAGCAAGTGTTTTTTACTATAGTCTCAGGCTGACCAAAACCTTCTGAGTGGATTTGGTAGATGGAAACTGAAAGAAGCCCATCTTATATATGTGTGTGATCACCGTTTAACAACTGTTGTTTATGTACATTATTTACATTATCTACATTTGACGGATATTCGTCCTCATCTTGTTTGTTGTTAACACAACGTTTCGGCTGATATACCCTCCAGCCTTCGTCAGGTGTCTTGGGGAAATTTCGAACCTGGGTTCTCATTCCTATCGATGTTACTATTATTATTATTATTATATAGTTCTTAAATATAGAACTGTGTTGTTTATGTGTTTACATCTCCGTAACTGATCAGTTCGGCAAAAGACTGGTAAAGTTAGCACCATGCTTAAAAAAGTATTGGGGCCACTTCATTCAACTAAGTGGTGTCTTAGCATGGCCACAGTCTAATAGCTAAAACAAGTAAAAAAAAAGATATAAGAAATTAAAATTACACTTGACAGAGTAACCTGAATGCTCAAGAGTCAAGTGACCACCACTTCTCATCCATACACATCACCTGACCAGACCATTGAAATAAAAACAAAAAACATATCAAAGCAACAAATTGTTTTAAGAGGCAAATTCATTCAGATAAGTTTTCTTTTGTTTTCTTCATGCAAATTTCTTTTTTCTTAAAAAAAAAATACAATAAAAAGAGAAAAAAAATGTAAAAACAAAAAAAAAAAGATAATAAAAACCATTTTTTCTTCCTCCAATGCCAAGCAAAATTATTTCCATTCACTCTTCTGTTCAACATATTTTCTTGG
>NC_069003.1:21114046-21115197 GCF_001194135.2 Octopus bimaculoides
CGATGGCTAGATCTCGGGAAAATGAGAATTCTGAACAATCTTTCCAACCTCTACTACAAGTGATGTTAAAAAGAAAAAAAAAATTTAATGGAAAAAGAATTTTTTTAGATATTAAATAAAAAACAAAAGAAAGAATATATAAAAAAAATCTAAAATATTTGTTGGTATTTTAAAATATTCTTAAATGGCATAAAAGTTCTTCAATGATTTGTTCAATTTTTTGTTTTGTTTTTGTAATTTTCTACATTTAAACAGCCATCATACTACACAGTGGACACTGTGGAAGTGTGTCAATCATGTTATATAATGTTTCCACAGTGGACATAGAAATATATACATATGTAGATATGTATGTTTGCACACATATAAACATTATTGATGTCACATTCTTAAAGGACGTGTTTTGTTTAAGCGCTTTTAGGCTGTGGTATTTCATCCAAGGAAACAGTGTACCTCAAAACCAGGTGAAATAAATTGCCCTGTAGGTAAACGAGAACAGTGGATATCAATATTTCACTGTTATTTCAGCTCATCAGCACCATATACTCAAGTCACACTTAAAACAAATTCGAATCACTGATCCGAGGTATATAATCTATCTCCTGATGAATAACAGCACTGCACAAGTAAAACAAAATTCAATTTTGAGTTAGAGGGAGCTCTTATAATATAAACCATGATGTCACACACATAAACATCTACATATATAATATATTACTGAATATTACTTGTGCTGGTTTCAGTCAATCACCTGGTTATGCCCATACTGGGGCATATATCTCAAAGTTCCAACACCACCACCACCACCACCACCACAATGTTTTTTTTTCTTTTTGCTTTGTTTTCCGGAGAATGCAGGAGTTTTGATGTAGAGATGAGCACTAGAGAGAGATGCACAGACAGACACAGACAGATGAGAGAAGAGAAGAGGAAGGGAAGTGAAGCAAAACAAAAACGAGCCTGAAACTCAGGGCAAGACATGAGAGAGAGGGAGGTGGGGATGAGGAGAATAGGTGAGAGGAAAGAACAAAGGAAGAAGATGAAGAAGAAAAAAGAGGAAGAAATAGGGAACATGAGTCCAGGGCAGTAGTTAGTGATGATAGTCTTGGATGGAGATTTTATTTATATTTTTGTTTTATTTATTTATTTAT
>NC_069003.1:21115577-21126446 GCF_001194135.2 Octopus bimaculoides
TCTCTGTATAGAATACACTTCGTAGTGCTCAAGAAATTTGAGGTAGAGGACAAGCAAATTAGGCAAGTCAATATACAAAAAATATTAAATACATTTTAATACAAAGAATGTACATACATATACATATAAAAAAAATCTGACTTACACAGAATAGAAATGATATCAGGAATTAAGGGGTTTGAGTAGGAGTTTTATGAGTCCAACAGTTCCGAAGTCGTTTGGAGGCCATGGTTATAGCCAGTGGCAATTTTATTGAATAAATTTTCTCTTTAGTATTTCAAGATATTTTTATGTAATTATGCTTTTAACAACAACAACAATAATAATAATCATAATGATGATTTCAAATTTTGGCACAAGTCCGGTAAGTTCAAAGGAGGAGATAAGTCAATTACATTAACTCCAGTACTTAACTGGTACACATTTTATCAACCCTGGAAGGGTGAAAGGCAAAGTCAACTTCAGTAGAATTTGAACTCAGAATGTAAAGACAGATGAAATGCTGCGAAGCATTTTGCCCGGTGTGCTAACGATTCTGCTAGCTCACTGCCATAATAATAATAATAATAATTCTTTCTGCTATAGGTACAAGGCCTGGAACATTTTTATTGGGGGGGGGGGGCTAGTCAATTAGCTCGACCACAGTAAGCAACTGAAACTTAATTTATCAACCCCAAAAAGATGAAAGCAAAGTCGTCCATGGCGGAATTTGAACTCAGAACATAACAACAGGCGAAATACCGAATAATAATAATAATCCTTTCTATTATAGGCACAAGGCCTGAAATTTTGCAGGAAGCAGGGCCAGTCTGTAACATTGACCCCAGTACTTAACTGGTACTTATTTTATTTACTCTGAAAGTACGAAAAGCAAAGCTGACTTTAGTAGAATTTGAACTCAGAAGGTAAAGACAAACAAAAATCCTGCCCATCATGCTGACAATTCAGCCAGTTTACTGCCTTAATAATAATAAGAGCACTAATAATATTGATTTCAAATGCTGGCACAAGGCCAGCAATTTTAGGGGAGGAGGTAAGTTGATTATATTGACCCCAGTATTCAAATGATATTAATTTTATTGACCCTGAAAGGGATGAAAGGCAGAGTCAACCTTGACAGAATTTGAACTCAGAAGGTGCAGACAGGTGAAACAATGAGAGTAATAATATTCTTTTCTCTTATAGGCACAAGGACTGAAATTTGAGGGGAGGGGATTAGTCGATTACATCGACCCCCCCAGTGATTCACTGGTACTTAATTTAATTGACCCCAGAAGGATGAAAGGCAAAGTCAACCTCAGCAGAATTTGAACTCGGGACATAGCGACAGGTGAAATACTGCTAAGCGTTTCGTCCAGCATGCTAACAGTTCTGCTAGCTTGTTGCTTTAATGACAGGAATAATAATAACAATAATAATAATAACAATAATAATAATAGCAATTATAACAATAGCAATAATGATGAATAACAACAACAATAATAATGTTTATTCGAATGATAAAATATTTCTTACTTTTTTGGGAAATAATTTCAGTCCAATATAAGGGAAAACTGTTGCTCCACCACTTGGAATATCAGACATCTGTAAAAACATATTGAATCATTTAACAACTCACAAATATTGATTTTTGATTATAGATTATAGGAAACAAATTTACAACTGAACAGTTTTAACAATAAGAATTTCTAAACTAGGAACCTAGCCACAAATTTAGAGGAGGGGTGGGTGTGATCACTTATATTGACCCCATTATGTAGCTGGTACTTTATTTTTCTGATCCCTCCCTTCACTTGGAAAGATGGAAGGCAGAATCAACTTTGGCAGGATTTGAACTCAGAATGTAAAAGGATCTTCACTAAATACCACTAGGCATAGTTTGCCTGTTAGGGAGAGGAAAGATTATGAGGAAGGTTCTACACAAATTGAAAGACTACTGAAAGCTAGTGGATACTTAAGGTTACAGGTGGTAACCCACTACACATCTAAATCCTGCCAGGAATAAGACTGAACCTGAGTCAAATCAATAATAATAATAATAATACTTATTTTGGCACAAGGCCAGCAATGTTAGAGAAGTGGATAGCCATTTACATTGACTTCCAGTAATTGACTGGTACTTATGATCTCAGTCAAATGTCAGCTCGAAACATAAAGAAGAAACATCAGTATTTTGGTCCCAACAAGCTAATGATTTTGCCAGCTGCCACCTTGGAGTACATGATAACAATTCCTTCTAATTTATGTATGAGGCAAACACTTTTAGAGAGAAGGGTAAGTTGATGACATTGATTCTTGGACTTGATTGATACTTCATATCATTAATCCCCAAAGGATAAAAGGCAAAGCTGATCTCTATGGGATTTGAACTCAGAGCTTAAAGAGCCGGATGAAATACTGCACAACATTTTTTCTAATGTTCTAATCATTCTACCAGCTCTAATCATGCCTTCAAATTTAGGTACAAAACCAGTCATTTGGGGCAGGTGGTGGTTAAATGGTACTATCAGATCTGGTACTTGACTGGTACTTTATTTTATTGACCTTTAAGGGAAGAAAGACAAAGTTGGCCATGGCAGGATTCAAGCCAGAACAAATACAGCAAGGCATTTTGCTGATGCATTACCAATTCTGCCAACCCACTGCCTTTAATACAACTAATACTAATAATAATACAATCAGTTCTTATTAACTACAGGCCTTATTAGAGTTTAATCTGTAAACATCATAAATTATAACTTTATAGAACAATATTTTGTAACAATACACACACACACACACACACAAAGTTCAGACACTATACACAAATGGTTAAGTTAGTGTATACAGCATTATTTAAACAGCAAAAAAGCAAAAAACAAAAACAGTATTATTAAATATGATAATGTGGCGAGGCAAAAGATAACAGTAATTCAATGATTAATATTATTCTAAAAATTTAAGCACATATAAGAGACAACACAAGACATGTTTCTAGCTGTCTAACAGTGATGAGGTCTAACAAGACCAGAACATGACTGAAGTTATCTCCCTTACTTGGTACTAAATAAAGATTAAAATACTATTAATCAAGTCATCAAGTTAACGTTGTCTTTTACTTCCTCACCCATAATTATTTCTAAATGTTTTTCTTATTTTATTTTTTAGTTGATGGACTTTACATTAAAATATATTAACACCAACTTAACTATTTGTGTATTTTAGAAGTTATTTCTCTCTATTTGCATGCAGATGGTATGTATGAGATATATGCCTCAGTGTTTTTTTTTTTTAATAATATATTTTTATAGCTTATTCAATGCACACACAGACATGCAGTCTGAGATATGCACACAGATGTTTATAAAAAATCTTTCTCATATTCACATGCACACTAAACACACACATACACATTCTCACATACACACACTTCACAAACAAGATGCATTAATATACAATAAATAAATAAATAAACAAATTGAAAATTAGATTGGCAATTAAAAATTTCAATACAAGTATTTGTACTATATATATATATATATATATATATATATATATATATACACATACACATACATATGCATATATATATGTATACATACCATATACATGTATGCATATATATATTATGTATAATACATACATACATACATATATATATATATAATACATATATATATACATATATTATACATAATACATATATATTATATACAATACATATATATTATATACAATACATATATATACACACACACACACACACATAAGCACATATACATACGAATTGCATTACAGAAATTTTGAAACTTTTTAGGAGACACAATTGTAACTAGCTTAGATTATTGTAATTTTAGTATTTCATTTCTATACATACAAGTTGACCTGCCTGCTTCTCTTATTCCAGAATGAAGGAGACATCTGTAACAGCACTTTGAACACACCTTACTAAATGCTGCTAATTACAGGTGTCGTCTAGTTTGCAGAACGCAGGTGGGATGTTTGGAATCTTTGCTATGCAATAAAGTTTTGTGTTAAATTGGGCAAAAACGTTACACAAACTTATGAACTGCTCCAGGCTCCTTATGAATTAATTCGTATGTTGGCACGAAAGGCTCAAGGATGTTAGAGAGAAGGTGAGAGACAATGAGGTTGGGGAGGGAGAGAACCATTGGAATATCAGAGCAGGTTGAGAAAATTTGAAATTTTCTGGATGAAGATCATTGTTTGTCTGTAAAGGCAATAAGCATACAATTTGGAGTTGGTGTGGCAATTTAACACAGAATTATTCATGAAGATATGAACTTGTGTAAAATGTGTGTGAAGTTGTGAAGTTTGTTCCAAAGGTATGAAGTGATTAGCATCCTGAGAACCAACTACTTGACAGAAATGGGGATATAGTCCGGACCTTGCTCCCAATGATTTTTGGTTCCTCTTCAAGCTGAAGAACTTCTGGGGCAGTTGTTTTGAAGATGAAGGAGGCTGTGCCAAGGGTTATGGACATGTTCACTTTGGAGGACTTCCATGAGGCCTTCACAAAGTGACAAGAGTGCTACAAGTGCACTGAAGTCAGAAGTTTCCTACTTTGAAGGAAATTAGGGTTTTGTACTTGCCTAAATTTAATAAATGCCTCCCCTGAAAAAGTCTGAAAACTTCTGAAATCACCTTGTACACACACACATGTATTCATACATTTTGATATGTATGTATACACACACACATATATGTATGTGTGTGTAAACATACATATATGTATTTGTGTAGACGTTCATTTATATATATATATATATATATGTGTGTGTGTGTGAATCAATAGTATACATAAAATAACCAAGTATATAATTACACATACAAATACACTCATACATAATACTTACATATATACACACATACTGTATGGTTGGTGGACCTTCAATGCTTGACGACAAATACCTATTTGTTGGATTAAGTGAATTACCTGTTTCTGAATAAATGTGGATTCCACTGATACATGTACTCATTCTCTGGCCAAATCAGCTTGCCACAGTGCATGTGACAAATTTGTACTTTGGATTACTGGTGTAACTCATCCAGCAGGCTTCCATACAATTTTCATTCACATAATGTCATTCACAAGGTATGCATCAACCTGAGTCTATAGAAAATAACATTTGCCCAATATGTCATGGTATGGGATTGAACCCATGCCCTCATTGTTGAAAAGTAAAACTCTTAACCACTGAGCCACATTGCCTCTATGCACATTGTACCTCAGTAAAACCTATGCCAATTTCTTGTTGAACATAGTGAATCCCAAGGAAGTCTCTATGAGGTGGTCACTCAATTTACTTGAAATAGCAACCAAGTTTTCTTTAAATTGCATCATACTGTCTTTAAAAAAAGGAAGGAGACATTAAATGATGTATTATATATTTCTAGATAAGCATGCAGGTATGTGGGTATTTTAAAAATACCTCACAGAGTGATGTCCTGCATAGTTATGGACTACTCCTTGGCAAGGCATATCACCCATTCAGCCACCCTGCCAGGGATGTGGTGAAGTCACGGGACTGCTGCATGGCAGATTATGAAGAGATAGCAGAAGAGCTCAACTGAACCGATGGTCCTTCTTATAGTGATGCTGAGAGAAGGACTCCTAGAAGATCAATGGTCAAAATCACCAAGCTCTATCAAGAGAGTAACTGCAATGCATCCTTAGGGGTGGCATCCATGGTTGTGTAATCAGTTAATGAAAGATTCATTATGACTCAAGCTCTCAATTCAAATTCATAATAATGGAATTGAACGGTGACAGAGAGCCATGGGAATCTGCAAAAGCAGTAAAAGGAAACGAAAAAAAATAGGTGCAAGTATGGTTACATGGTTAAGAAGTTTACTTCTTAACCAAGTACTTTTGAGTTCAGTCCTATTGCACAGCACCTTGGAAAAATGTCTTCTACTATAATCCTAAGTTGATCAATTCCTTGTGACTGAATTCAGTTAATGGAAACTATGTCATAGCTCATCATGTGTGAATGTATATATGTATGTGTATGTTTTATTATACCCATAAAGAACAGCAAAGGTAAATACTGCTCAGATCTGAACTCACAATGTAAAAATGTTCTTCCATCTTTTTAAAAAAAACTTCTTTTACCAGTTTCAGTTGTTGGACAGCAGCCATGCTGGAACGATGTCTTTAAGAGTTTTGTCAAGTGTATCAACTGCAGAACATTATAGGAAGCTATTTTATAGGCCTTGACATCAGAAAGGGATAGATAAGTCATCATGGCAAGAATTTTCCCTCAGAAAATAAAGTGTCATAACCAAATTCCATAGAGAATCTTCTCCAGTTCCACCGCTCCAATTCTGACATCTACAATCAGTGGTATTTCTTCTGGTTCTAAACATTCTGAGTTGAAATCTTGCCAAGGTCATCCCTACTCTTCATCTCCACTGGGATTGATAAAATAATGTACTAGCCAAGTACTGGAGTTGATTTAATTAACTAATCCACCTCCTTTCCTCATATCTCAGCTCTTGTTTCTAGCACAAGACCACAAATTTTAGCAGTGGGGTACAGATAGTTAAATTTACCCCAGTAGATGACTGGTACATTATGGAAGGCAAGATGTAAACTCAAAGTAAAGAAGCAGTTTAACAGATAAGAAATTTTGTAAAGTCTCAAATTTAATGTGATCCCCAAACCCCATCCCTTTTTATTTATTTATTTTGAGAGCAAAAATATATAAATTCTTATATTAGGGTACATACAGTAAGTGTACACATATACAAACACAAATACGAACAAATACATGTACATACATGCACATAAACACACACACAACATATAATTAAAACATTTGATTAGTAAATATTGCTATAAATGAATTCCAACAGCTGAGATTTATATTAACAAATAACCCAGGATTATTGTAACTCGTAGTTAAAATCATAATTTAATTGGATCTTTAACACACAATTAATTATAATTTATTAAATTGTAGAAGTTTAAGGAGTGATTTTCTCTCATTAGGGACAAGAGCAAAATATTTTAGTGAGGATGATAAGACAATGCTCCACAATCTTTTGCAGGGACTTCAACATTGGAGAGAGAGGATGAGAAAGGGACAAAGTACAGGCGACCAAGAAGGATTTATTTTCTTTTTTAATGACTTAGAAGAGAGAAGGAAGCACCTATGATCCTTTGTCAGAGTCTCTGAGATCAGTGGGAGAAAAGGTGGTATCTGTGACCTTTGGGGATGGGGGACTCTGAGACTGATAAGAGAAAAACTAGCATTTGTGACCCTTTTGGAGAGAGATTCTAAGACTGCTGGGAAAAAAGGTGTCCAGAATTCTTTTGCAGGGACTGTATTACTGATGGTAAGAACTGAGTAAGTTATCCATCCTTGGATCTGATACCTTACTCTGAATGCTCAGACCCCATTAAAAGCACTGAAAAAAGGGAGCTATATGGTGGAAAACAGGGTGTTATATTAAGTCTGTCATGCAAGAATGGGGACAATCCAGCTAATGGGATTTTACATCTACCAAATTTCACTTACAAGGCTTCAGTTGGCCCAGGACTATGGTAAAAGATTAATGATACTTGTCCAAGGTGCAACACAGTGGGACTGAACCCAAAACCAGGTAGTTATAAAGGGATTTAACCAAAGAACATCATGGATTTAAAATTATATAATATAATATTTAGATGTGGTGTTTGTGCCCACCACTACCAACACATTATTAACTGTTGTTGTTTGGACACAGATTTAGCTGAGGGGTTAAGGAATTTGTTTCACAATCATAAGATTCCAGGTTTGATCGCAAGGAGTGGCAATGAGTATCGTTTCACCATAAGTCTGTAGACTGATCCAAGCCCTTGTAAGTGAAATTGGAGAGAGAGAAATTGTGCGGGAGCCCATTGGATGGATTGCTATACCTGTAATACAATGTGCTGGCCTTGTCACACCATGTGTCATATCTGAGGATTATACTAAGGGTATACAAATGTCTGTGGAATATTCAGCCACTTACTCTATAATCCACTGAGGAAGCAGTTCCAGTGGAACTGGAAAAACTGAAACACTCATTGTTGAAAACAGAAATACTCATTGTTGAAAACAATTAAAAATTTTTATTAATATTATTATTATTATTATTATTATTATTATTAATGTTAGAAGTTATTATTGTTATTAACGTTTGCATCATGTTTTTTTTTCTTTTTTTTGTTCATGCTTCTTTTCTATACTGAGCCCAAAGAGTGACCTCTTTTTTTGTGTACAAATTTGCCTTTATAATGTCCTTTTATCCACCACCCTTCTGGCAAAAAAAAAAAGCCAAAACAAAAAAAAACACATGCTGCTTTTGTAGTTTAGTCCTTAGAATTGATCATGCATATACCTATATTTAAAAGTAGTCCAGCCATGACCATCCCATCTTTTATTTCAGAGATTCTTCTATCTGGAACTACCATTATTCAGTGTGTCTTATTTTCCAAGACAGTATAATATAAACTGAGGGAAATTTAACTATTGTTTCTAACAGATTGAATGACAACATAGAGGTTCACTCATTAGCTTGAATACTTATGATTAATCAGAGGTTTTGTGCTGAGTTAAGAGTCATCATTATTATTAGTTTCTCCTTTGGTGAGGCACAAAAGTGTAGTGAGTGGGTGGACTGGTTAAGAATATGTAATTTAAAACTACTCTAAAGTGTAGTGAGATGGAGCAGAACAAAGAAAAGTGCATGAAGTTGTGATGCTTGTGTGTATCCTCAGGTGCATGCTTAACAGGTAAAAGCTATGCAAAAAGAATTTTAGCACATTTGGCTGAGGTCAACTTTACCTGTTGTCCTTTTGGGGGCAATAAAATAAGTACCAGGCAAGTACTGGGGGTGTTCTGCAAGAAAATATCGGTCACCTTACCACCGCTACCCAAATCTCATTTGAATCACATTAAATTAAAGCAGGACACAGTAAGCAAATATATCCGTGATATACCAAAAGACATATTGGTCATGTCTGGAAGGCCTTTGATCATAATAGTTCTGTTTGACCAGGGCTCTCCTGGTTCTGTTGGTGGTGATGATGTAAAGAATGTACATAACAACAACCACCTCAACTATGGTTAAATAGTGTCAGAGTGATTGAATGGTCGATGTAAAAGCTGGACAGTTTACAGACCCTGGGTTCAAGCCCAGAGCAGGGTTGTCTCCTAGGAAACCAAACTTGCTATTACACATCATCCTTGTATTCAGCCAAAGGGTAGATTGAATTCAAAATGTAGAGGGACACAGTCAAATACCACAAGACATTTTGTTTGCAGCTCTACTACATCTGATATATATATATATATATATATATATATATATATATATATATATATATATATATATCTTGTTCATTATCATCATCATCGTTGTTTAATATCCATTTTTTTCATGCTTGCATGGATCAGACAGAATTTGATGAGGCAGATTTTCAACAGCCGGATGTTCTTCCTCTCACCAACCCTCACCTGAGTATGTGTGCATATGTGTGTATATATATAAGTACTAACTAATTACCACTTGGTCCGATTGATGAACTAGGAGATGTCAATATTTTCACCATATTCCTTTGTGGCTTTTCTTCTCCATCCACAAAGAACCAACATGATGCTTGCTGTATTCATACTTAAAGAGAAATATCACGAACAGCACCATCGTCTTCTCTACACAATGTTTATTGACCATACAAAACTATTTGTCTTGACAAGTTTATTCCCCTGGTACAAACATAAGGGCATGTTTTCTGACTAGGTTGAGTAGACAGTAGTATTCTAATTCATAAAGTGTTAAACAAGGTTGTGTATCAGCAACTGCGCTATTCAACATGATATTTTCAACCATACTGTTTTATATACTCCAAGACTTTTGCTATCTTACTGATGGAACCAAAGTTAAGTAATGTACTAAGGACAAGTTTCTATTTATGCATGTCTGAGCTCTTGATGCAAGTTGAGATGTAGCAAGCTGTGCATGAGCAAGTCCACCTCTGCTGCAAAGACTTTGGCCTTACCATCAGCACAAAGAAAACTGAATTTATGTGCCGACTAGTCCTTTGCAATGAGTAAATGATGACTGTAATCATGTTGAAGTTATCAGATGCTATTGTCTAATGACAGGTTTACATTACTTGGCAGTATTCTCTTTAAGAATTTTCAAAACCATCATCGCCTTTGATAGACTTTGCAAGGACATCAGAATAAAGTGGTGTCAGCTTCTGAACCAAAGCAAAGGTTGACTCAACCATTAATCTATCAACTTAGCCATGTCCCACTGAGATGGTGACTGTATATTGCAAACAACCAAAAGCTCAACAGGTACTATCTGAACTGCTTGCACAAAATGCTGCAGAGTTTTAGGAAGAACAAATCTAGGCCACTAAGATCTTCAACTATCATATCGCATTACCCAGTCTTCACACTACCATACAGAGCTCAGCTGCAATGGTCTGGTCAAATGGTCAGAATGGGTGAGGAACAACTTCTGAAATGCCTTTTACTTGATCAATTTTTGGTGCAAATGGTACGAAGGTATTCTTAAGGCCTTCTTAAAAGATTTCAACATCATGAGTCTGGGGTCACGGGAGAGAAATAGATAGATAGATAGATAGATAGATAGATAGAGAGAGAGAGAGAGAGAGAGAGAGAGAGAGAGAAAGAGGGAGAGAGAGAGAGAGAGTCACCATTCAAAATAGTCAATGACCCACACAAATATATATGTACAAACACTTTCTCAAAACACACACACACAAACTCACACATGCCATCAACATGCTAATTGATAGTTATTAATTAATGAAAGCAATGAAACAGCCCACTAAATAAGGTTTACTCGGGGGCCTTCCTTAGGAATCTT
>NC_069003.1:21127210-21131867 GCF_001194135.2 Octopus bimaculoides
TAATCTTAATAATAATAATAATAATCCTTTCTACTAAAGGCACAAGGCCTGAAATCTGGGGGAAGGGGGTCAATCGATTACATCGACCCAGTACTCAACTGGTACTTATTTTATCAATCCTGAAAGCAATGAAAGGCAAAGTTGACCTCAGAGGAATTTGAACTCAGGACATACAGATAGACGAAATGCCGCCAAGCATTTTACCCAACATGCTAACGATTCTGCCAGCTCGCTACCTTAAATAATAATAATAATTACTATTAAATATCAGCCCCTACTTGCTTGCTCCATTTGTTTTGTTTTTCTTTCTGGGTTTTTTTTTTTTTTTTTTTAAATCACGAAAGCATTGCATTGTAGTATTCCTAGACACACATGCACACACACACACAGCACATGGTAGATATATTTACTTTCTCAAGTCTATATAAAAGAGGGGGGAAAAATTGATCAAAACGTTCAACCTGCTAGAAATAACCAGCCAAATTTCCCTCAAGTCACATTCTTACTGCTTTTATATAATAGAGAAGGAGGTATTTGATAATGCAATCCTAGATACTCTATAGCTGAAAAAGAAAAAAATAATTGATAGGGATGGTCACAACTGGAATGTCTGTTATCATTGGACTGCTTGTTTAGGGCTGAATTGGGGCTCTAAACAATAACAAAGGGGTAAAAAAATGATCCAACTAGGTGAAGAGGTAGCTATTCATTCAACTTACTAGAGAAGTGGTAAGACACATTACATAAAATAGTCTTAGATACATTATGTCTAACAAAAAAAAAGTAATAAAAATAAACAGAGTGTATTGTCACAGATGGAATGTCTTTGATCACAAGTCTGCTTGATCTTCATTAGGATGAACCTAGGGTTAAACAGCAACTCAGGAGGCTTTTAAGTTAACACTGTATTCCCTGATATTTAGATTCCATAATACTTGTGAGTGTGTGTAGATGCATGTTTTACTAGTCCCTTGTCATCAGTCATTGAAGTTGTTAATGTCTTTAGGAAAGGCATGAACATCACAAACTAGCATTTCTTTCAAGGGGAAGGAAGTTAGTCAATACCATTGACTCAACTCCCAATACTTGACTTTATTTTATTGGCCCCCAAAAGGATGAGAGGTGAAGTTGGCCTTCGCGAGATTTGAACTCAAAATATAAAGAGCCAGAACAAATATGCTGAAACATTTTTACTGATGCTCCAACAATTCTGCCAATATGTCACCTTTTGTCATAATATACACATAAGGAATTATAATGGTAATAATACTTTCTAATTTGAGCTCAGCAATTTTGAGGGGAAGGGCACATTGAGTACATCGACTGGTACTTATTTAGTCAATCCCTGAAGGGATGAAAGGCAAGTTGACCTTATGAGATTTGAACTTAGAATGTAAAGACCTGGAAGTAATACCACTAAGAAACAAAGGTTTCTGTCAATTCACCACCTTAATAATAATAATCATGATAATCCTTTCTATTTTAGGCATAAGGCCTTAAATTTTGGGGGAGGGAACTAGTCAATTACATCGATCCCCAGTACTTGACTGGTACTTATTTTATCAACCCCAAAAGGATGAAAGGCAAAGTTGACCAAAGCAGAATTTGAACTTAGAATGTAAAGACAGACAAAATGCTGATAAGCATTTTGCCCAGCATGCTAACAAGTCTGCCAGTTTGCTACCTTAATAATAATGATTACAAATTTTGGCACAAGGTCAGCAATTTTGGGAAGTGGGTAAGTTGATTGCATTGACACCAGTGTTCAAATGGTACTTATTTCATTGACCCTGAAAGGCTGAAAGGCAAAGTTGACCTCAGTGGAATTTGAACTCAGAAGACAGACAAAATACCACTAAGAATTATCACCCAACATGCTAACAATTCTGACAGCTCACTGCTTTAATAATAATAATTATTATTATTATAATCTTGTCTACTACAAACACAAGGCCTGAAATTTGAGGGAGGGGGATAGTTGATTTCATTGACCCCAGTGTTCCACTGGTACATATTTCATAGACCCTGAAAGGATGAAAGGCAAAGTCAAACCCAGCAGAGTTTGAACTCATAACATAAGACCAGAAGGAATGCTGCTAAGCATTTTGTCTGATATGGTAACAATTCAGCCAGCAATAATAATTCTTTGAACTCAGTATTTGACTGCTAATTTTATTTTCTTGAGGAATTAGAAATTCCTTAAGCAGCACATTAGCAGAGTTGTTGGAGTGTAAGTTAAAATGCCACATGGAATTTGTTCAGACTTTGCTGAGATCAAATACGACAAAAGTCAACTTTACCTTTCATCATTTTAGGGTCAATAAAAAAATGTTTCAACCCAAGGCAGTGGACTGACTAAACTTCCAGAGAAGATGCCTTGCAGTATCTGTTTTGATTCTTTGCTTCCTAACAGCAATGCCTGTGATGACATTGATACCAAACTTTATTAGCCTAAGTCAGCAGCCTTTCTTTTGTATAAACACCAGTGGTGTGGAGAGGAGAAACTCAATTGCATAGGCAACTGCTAGCCTTCCTTAAGGATATCTTACCCAAGCCTGTAGAGACATATGCAAATGAATATTCAATATTGGCCAATGGAGGCCCTATATGAGACAGACAGATACAGCCATTCATAAACTTCTTGTATGAAATCTTTCAAATAAATAATCATTATTTCATTATATTTGTCTGACAGTCACATATCTCCTCCCTCACCTAAGAGATTCAGTTTGTTACATACTGAACCATGAAGTATTTGTTTGCATAATGAACCATGAAGTATTTGTTTGCATAATGAACCATGAAATATTTGTCGTATATTGAACCATGAAATATGTGTCACATTGAACCATGAAATATTTGTCACATGAATCATGAAATATTTGTCCATAATAATCATAATCAAAATAGAAATATGCACTAATACAAACACAAACATCCTTGATACATGAGTGAAGTGATGCTCAGGTTAGCAGCAGATATGCCTATTGGTTATTAAAGGAGTTGAAATGAGAGGCGAAGAGAGAAAGATATTTGAAGGGAAAAGAGGCAAAAAGGGCAGAGGGACATATTCCATAAAAGATCCATCATAATAATATAAAGGTGGCGAGTACATTGTAATAATATCATATCTCAGCTGTTGGATATGTTAATTAGTTGCTACACATTTACATCAGCCAGCTAATTAGGTACGTAATGCAAAACAACAACAACAAAAAAAAAATAATAAAGCTAGATGTTGAACAAGCAACAAGAAAGTGAGCCAATATTTTCAACGGGGGGCAGTTACCAAAAGACTTACATAAAAGAGGAATGTAGCTATTCTGTTTCCTACCATTTCATCAAAAGCATCTACCTCTCGTTTCTGTAAGATCAATCATCATAAGGCAAAAGAAATTGCAAAAAAAAAAAAAAAAAGGGCTAAAATCTGAGATGCATGAAAATTTGCTGCATAAAAAAAATGACCACTGGAGTTATATAGGAATTAAAAGCATTCAAAAGTAATGAAACCATCATCAACACCATCATAAGCAATGGCTTCTCATCCACATTTTTTTTCTCTGACCATCATGTTGGATTTAGGATGGATTAGAGACAAGCAGATGCAAAATCTTCACATAAACTAACAGATAATTCTAGTAACATTTTTTTCTTTTCATCTTTTCTCTTTTTTGTTTTTTTCTCTGCACCCACCAAAATAATTTCATATACAATTTTTGTAGCATAATTAAAATTTAAAAGCAAAGATGGAAATAGTACAAACTGCAAGGTAAAATGTTTTTAAAAAAGTGAATTAAATTAATACATGTAAAAACATGAAAATGTTCCCTAACACATCGTTCTTTTATTAACCCTTTTGATACCAACCCACCTAAAACCACCCTTGGTTTTATGTTAAGAATTCTGTTTTAAAGTGATCAAGATTAAAACTTTCCATCAAAACTTTATGTTGATTTGTGATCCAGATACCAGCTTAATAGTGACAAAGTTATTTTACTAGATTCCTTGTTATTTTCTAAACTAATCAGAACAAAGTCAGTACATTCTGACAGGAATATGGTAACAAAAGGGTAAATCAATTAAGCTAACCAATTAACCAGTTGACTAATTGATTACTTGATTAATCAGTCATCAGTCTTTATTCAGCTGGTTTGTCAAACTCCTTTTTATCACCATTCGCAACCACATCAGAGGAACAAGGACATATGATTGATGATGTTGCAAATGGCAATGAAAAACACTGACTAACCAGCTAATTGATTGATTAACTAATGAATGATCAATTAAGCTACTGGTTATGTAGTTATATAAAAGTGTAATTTTTAAAAAATTTTTTTCTTATTTTTGTTATTTGTATTGGTGAAATGCCCTCTGAATTTTCAAGATAAAACTATTTAGGTAAAAGACAAATTTTTCTTAACCCTTTCATTACCATATTTCCATTGAAATATACAGCCTTTGTTTCAATTAATTTGAAAATAATGAAGTATTTTGGAGTGGCTGCGTGGTAAGAAGCTTGCTTCCCGACCATATGGTTCTGGTTTCACTCCCACTGTGTGGCACCTAGGGCAAGTGTCTTCTACTATAGCTTCGGGCCGACCAAAGTCTTGCGAATGGGTTTGATAGACAGAAACTGAAAGAAGCTTGTCATGTTTAT
>NC_069003.1:21131986-21133187 GCF_001194135.2 Octopus bimaculoides
TGTGTGTGTGTGTGTGTGTGTGTATGCATGTATTTGTTATTTGAGTCTGTGTTTGTCCCCCACCCAATCAGTTCACAACCAATGTTGGTATGTTTATGTCCCCATCGCTTAGCAGTTCAGCAAAACAAGACTGTTAGAATAAGTACTAGGCTCACAAAGAATAAGTCCTGGGGTCGATCTGTTCGACTAAATGTGGTGCTCCAGCATGGCTGCAGTCAAATGACTGAAACATGTAAATGAATAAAAGAATTAAGCTGATGTTTGGAACATAAATTAACATGACATTTTGATGGAAGTGTTTTAAATCATTTTAAACCAAGAAGTTCTTTTACATTTTAATATTGACTTTTCCATGTTTGCATGGAACAGACACACTTTCTTAGTCTCTCATTAAGCATCAAACTAACTGTTACATCTCATTAACTCCTTGTCACTGCCTTCCTTGTGTAGTTTATTTATTCTTGTTAATAATTTTGAACCTACTTCAGATTACTATTAAGGCACCTTTTGGTAAAAACTGCAAAAGCAACCACAATATTCCTTTCCTTGTAACACCAAGGAGTTAATTCTATCATGTGCTGTGAAGAAGAAAAAATTCACAGACCATGGGAATAAATTGGTAATTGTTGACATGGTAATGACACAACACAAGATTAGATATGATGGAAGTTGCTGAAACAATTGTAAACTAAGCAATAAACACAATATGCTAACTCCATTCTTTGATATTTCATTTTATATGAATGTGTGTATATATATATATATATATATATAGAGGTTATGAGCAGTAGTGGTGTCAATGAGACCCGAGGTCTAGGGTAATGCTGAGTAAGTGCTATGGATAGACCATAGTTAAGCTCCAGGTTCGGTATTTATGCGAATAAGGGGTCCAATGTAGGTCATAAATCAGCGTGTGTATATAAAGATTTACTTTTCGTAATGAGATAAAAAAAACCAAGGCTGTGTAGATTTTAGAACATTTATAAATAGGAGGTCTTACAACTGTTTCCAGGATATTTATTATATCTCTTCATTGGAGATCGTGTGAGAAGATGGTTAAGCAATAGTTAATTTAGATAAGATACGAAATAGGGAGTGAACTGCTTAACCATCTTCTCACACTGTCTCCGATGAAGGGATATAATAAATATCCTGGAAACAGCTGTAAGACCTTCTATTAATAAATGTTCTAAAATCTACA
>NC_069003.1:21133434-21133886 GCF_001194135.2 Octopus bimaculoides
ATATATATATATATATATATATATATATATATATATATATATATATATATATACATTCATACAAACATGTATATATACATATATACGTACATACGAACATACACACACAAACATATATACATTATACACATATGTATATACATGTAGTGGTTGTCCACCTCATGTACCTACACCTTAGCACCATCATGGTATCTGATGTGGCTTTTTAAACCAGACAATCTTCTGAAAAGACACCCAAATAGATTGCACCTCCAATTTGGACCACCAAGAGTTGCAGATAAGTTCTGCTCTTTGTGGATCTTAAAATGTCTCTTGACGCCTCTGTTGGATTTGCAAACCTTCTGGCATACAATTAAACAATAACTTTTTAATACCAATGATCAACTTCTCATTGTTAATTACTGCTCCATTTCTTTTCTTTTCTATGTGTATATATATATATATATATATAT
>NC_069003.1:21134671-21137397 GCF_001194135.2 Octopus bimaculoides
ATATATATATAAACTTATACATATATATATGTGTGTGTGTGTGTGTATATATATATATATATATATATATATATATATATATACACACACACACACACAAACATATACAGGGTGATTGAAAAGTAACTCCCTATTTTAAAATACTTATAATTCATTTATTAACTAATTTTTTTCTCAAATTTGTTGTGTATGTTCTTTAATGTATGGAAATCGATTCTATGTTGTCTTTTTTTTCTTATCAGAACAATTATTTTGTTTGAAATTTAGAGTTTGAGGAGGTGATGCTGGCTTTGTATGAAGAATGGTCTGATCTCTTAAAAAATATCCTCTGGAGTGATGAAGCAGTATACCACATCGGTGGGTTTGTGAACTGTCACAACTGCACAGGAGAAGATCCTCGTATTACCTCTGAAAAATGCAGAATCAGTCCAAAGTAACCGTAAAGTGTGGAATGACTTCGGACAGGATTGTGGGTCCTTTCATCCCTTGCAATACCATAAATACTGAAAGGTACCTCACCATGCTGCAAGATGAAATCTGGCCAGTTATCGGTACTTGGGAGAATATTGAAGATTTGATTTTTATGCAAGATGGCACTCCTCCACATTTTGCTATTATTGTTTGTGAATGGCTGAATGCCCACTTCCCTGGTAGATGGATGGGTCATTGAGGTCCACATGATTGGCCAGCCATAAACTCTGGTTTAATACCCTGCAACTTTTGCCTTTAGGTTTGGTGAAAGGAGCAAGTCTACTCTACCAAACCAACGACTTTGGAAGAACTTGAAGGGTGAATACAAGAAATTATGTTTTCCATCCCACAAGAGTTCCTGATGAAATCAGTTGATGCGGTTCCCGGGCGCCTTGAGAAGCTGGTAGCAAATGCTGGTGCCTGTATCAAATTTTAAATAAAACTCTATGCTATACGCTGTCTTCACATATTTTTTTCTAAAAATTATAGTTAATAAATGAATTATAAGTGTTTTAAAACAGAATTGCTTTTCAATCACCCTGTATATATAAACGTATATATATTAGAGTGGACTGAAAATAAAAAAATTGTGGAAATTGAAAATGCCTGAGGGCTAAAATATTGCTATATTCGATTACTAGAAAAATGCTAAATTTTTGCAGAGATCAATCAAGGGCATTTACTCCCTCAAGTCCCCTAAACTCCGAAAATGGGGGAATTTTGTAAATTTTTTTACAATTGCAGAGTTGGGGGGATATAAATGCCCTTGATCTAAGCAAAAATTTAGCATTTTTCAAGCAATAATAAATATATAGCAAGATTTTAGGCCTAAGGCATTTTCAATTTCCAAAATTTTTTAATTTTCACTCCATACTTGATAATACAATCTATATGCTCACACACATACATGTGTGTTAGTGTAGAGTGAAAATAAAAATATTGTGGAAATTGAAAATGCCTGCTGCCTAAAATCTTGCTATATATTATTACTAGAAAAATGCTAAATTTCTGCTTAGATTAGTCAAGGGCATTTACTTCCTCAAACCGGCCAAACACCGCTATTGTAAAAAATTTACAAAAATCCTCCATTTTTGGAGTTTAAAGGGCTTGAGGGAGTAAATGCCCTTGATTAATCTCAGCGAAAATTTTGCATTTTTCTAGTAATCAAATACAGCAACATTTTATCTCTCAGGCATTTTCAACTTCCACAATTTTTTTATTTTCAGTCCACCCTAATATATATGTATATAAAAAGTAAAAGGTAAAAAAGTCATAAGGAAGAGTAAATATGGATAGGCAGCTTTTTAATCGCTACAAATGTTTCAATACATACAGATCCTCGTATATACAAGATTTAAAGTTTAAATTAAATTATTTAACAATTTACCTGTATAAGAAGATCTATATGTATCTCCTCAGGCAATACTCAGTTGATGTTTCCGTAAGTAAATTTAGATTTCCAATGTTGCAGCATGGAAATCTAAATTTTGCTTACGGAGACAGCAGCTGAGTATCACCTGAGAAGATACATATAGAGCATCTTATACAGATAAATCGTTAAATAATTTAATTTAAACTTAACTTTAAATCCTGTATATACGAGGATCTGTATGTATCGAAACATTTGTAGCGACTAAATAGCTGCCCAACCACACTTACTCTTCCTTTTAACTCTTTTACTTTTTACTTTTTATTTTCACACACGAGGAATACCTACGACTAGAATTGGTAGCATACCATAAGAATACTACCGGATATTTGGGAATTCTAAGGGTGAACGAGCTCTATTTGTAGTCTTATACGTTATATATATATATAAATGAAAAATGTATTGTAAATACACAAACAACAACTAAAAAGACATATAACGTATATTGAGTACATTAACGGATGGAAAACAGACACAGAAGGCACCTAATTCTTCATCAGTTATCAACCAGATGGTACTACACAGTTCTGCACCAATACGGAGTGGACATGCAAAAGTGAATAAATGTAATTTAAGATGATGGACAAAGGACAAAGACAAAATAAATAAGAAACGAACAAAATATAGCCTCAGGACCAAAAAGACATGAATATATACATATAGATAGACAGATAGATATATAGATTAAAATCTATTTGCCAACATAAGGTGGCAGTCCTGCATAGGACCAAGTTACTACCTTTTAACCCCAGGAAAATATCTTTTCCAGCTGGTTATCGATACACAATCTGTGTCTATCATATATATATATATATATATATATATA
>NC_069003.1:21138254-21140728 GCF_001194135.2 Octopus bimaculoides
TTCAGTATGTTGGAGAAGCAACTCATGCTAATCCTTGTATATTTATGATTATATATATATATATATATATATATATATACATTGGTCAGTGGAAAAAGCACCTCCTTTTAGGGGTTATTAACATGTGTGTGTGGGTGTGTGTATGAAGGACTGAAACAAATTTGAATATTAGAAAGCTAAGCAGTGAGAGAAATATAACAATTTAAACACATTCCTTCTATATTTTTTAATTTTTAAAAAAAGTAGTGGGTGGACTGACGGACCATTTCAAGGTTTGTTGACCACTCTTCGGAGAAGCTGTACCCAGTTTCCTTCTGCAATCAACAGCACAGACTATTCAGCTACTATATAAAGCAGTCATAAATTAAGTTATCACCATAGTGGATATATAGTTTATATAAATATGTAAATTTTTCTACAACCATGTTAGACATGGTGTGCTAGTATAGACTGATGGGAACTGAAAGAGGAATTTTTTACAGATGAAGAAGAAAACACAGCAAGACAACACATGGCATTTGCTGTGTAAGATAATATGTGCATGTGTGTGTTTCTATGTGCTGAGTGTACTACTTTAGCAATGCCTTCGTTTGACACCAAAATTTCTGCTTGTTGTTAGTGTTTCGGTTAGTAAGAATCTCAGAGTTTGCAAAAGAAGCCGTTCTGTGAAAAAATGAAATGATGACATAATGGCTGTGATGATTATGATAGCAGTAGTTAAATCTTTAGGGTAGTTTTAGCAATAGTTATATAGAAGCAGCACTATTCTACCTGGATTAGAATGTAAAAATAAGAAAAATGGTAAAATAATTAATAAATACAATTACAAGGTAGAATTTGTCATAAAATTTAATTAGGCAACAGATTTTTCACAGACAAATATGTGACAGTAAAAATTTCTTGTGATTATCAGAATCTGTTGTATATTCACTATTGGAATAATGAATCTCAAAGCACATCAGATAAAGCTATGAATAACACGGTGTAACAAAATTTTAATCTTTCTTTTTGTCTTTGGTCAGTAAGTGTTATTTCCTCCTTTTGCTTCTATCTAGAAATTGAAGGAAGTGACTACTATTCCCTTCAAACTTTGCTTTTGTCACCTGGACATCAATGCTTTGAAACTGACCTATTTTCCATTACATTTAAGACAGATTCAGTGCTGAGTTGCCAAAGCAAAAATATCATTATAGTAAACATTCTGCTCAATACCATAACATTTCAGACACATTCAGCATTAAGTTGCTGAATCAGAAATATCCTTTTCTACTCTAGGCACAAGGCCCAAAATTTTTGGGGAGGGGGCCAGTCGATTAGATTGACCCCAGTATACAACTGGTACTTAATTTATTGACCCTGAAAGGATGAAAGGCAAAGTCAACCTTGGCGGAATTTGAACTCAGAACATAGAGACAGACGAAATACTGCTAAGCATTTTGCCCGGCATGCTAATGTTTCTGCCAGCTCACTCCTTGCTGAAGCAGAAATGTTGTCATAGCAAATATTCTGCTTAATATCACAGATTTGCTTGTCAGACGCTTAACCATAACCACTTAAGCATGTCCCTTAGTGACCTACAATATGTGTATCTCTGACCATGAGTAGTAGTGGGGGAGCTTCATAAACCATGTGTTGAGGGTGGTTCTTTGGAGTTTAGATAAATGTAGCAAAAGCAAAGTTTGAAGGAAATATTAGCCATTTTTCATACATTCTAGTGATAAGCAAACAGGGAATAACAGTTGCCACCAAAGGACAAAAATCATGTTACACAGTGTAAAAGCATGTAAATATTTTCAACTCAATATTTACACACTATTCTTTATATTCATAGCTGTTTATGTGACGTGCTGCATGAGCCAATGTTCCAGCAATGAATTGCTCCGTGTTTTCTCAAAAGTTTATAAAATTCTTATGATGTCAACATGTTATATATATATAGGATGGAAGAAGCTCCTTTGAAGTATTTATGTAATTTCCCTAAAGACACCAAGCGAATTGCTATAACTGGATGCAAAAAAACAACAACAAAAAAAACAACAACAACAACAACAACAGAAAACCTTCCCCAAAAAACTCTTACACAAACCCATGAAATTCTTTGAAAATTATTGAAGTTATTACATGGAGACTATCAGTAGATGCTCAACTAATCTTTGGAAAGAAACAAAGAAATAGTGGGAAGAAATAAAGAAAGAAAGGTTCAAAGACAGGGCAAGAGGAGGGGTGGGAGCATATATAGGGCAGAATGACAGTCCCTTTGCAATATATCCTCACATGAGGAAGGGGTGTAAAATTTTTAAAAAATACATCTCAGCTGTTGGGTATGTTAGTTATTTGGTGTAGAAATAAATAAATCCAACACCAACTTGATAGTTAATGAAGAGACTAATGAGACGGTGAACAAACAGTACATCTCAGTATCTTCCTTATATATATATATATATATATAATATACTTTTTATATATATATAAAT
>NC_069003.1:21140738-21144835 GCF_001194135.2 Octopus bimaculoides
TTATTGATGTGGTGGGGAGGGTTACCAAAAAACTTACATAGAAGAGAAACGTAGCTATTCTGTTTCCTACCGTCTGCTCTAAGACCGTACTTTTTCTTTTCTGGAATGGCAATCACAGCAAAAAGAATAGCTAAAAACTGAGTATGGCAAAAATTTACTTCATGAAAAAAATGTAGCAAATATAGAGGAATTACACATGGAAAAAAAAAATCAGTTTGTCCTCATTATAATGAAATGGCACCAGATCCATTTTCTCTTTCCTTCCTTGACCACCCTGTCAGAATAGGTTGGTTTGGATTTAGTGAAGGTAAATATATGCATCTTTATTTCAACTAAGAAATAATTTGGGTTTTTTTTGTGATTATTGCCCCACAAAAAAGAAACAAACAAAAACAAAACAAAACATGGCACCTAGTTTCATACAAAAAAATTTGAAATTGGTGAAATTTAAATTAAAAGATAATTAAAACAAAACAAAAACATATGAACTTTGAGATATAAAAAAAATTAGATAAGAAAAGGCTTTTTTGTTTTTGTTATAGTTGAAATGTTATTTTAATTTTCACTGTAAAATGTTATGGAAAAAGGAAAAATAACTGACAGCAGAAAAATTAATAAAAATAAAATAAAATAAAACAAAATAAAATATTAAAAAATTATAATAAAGAAAAACAGTGTTGATTATACATTAGCATTTATAATGAAACTAAACATACATATATATTTATCTCTATATATGATGGTGGTGAACAGTGAAAATGAGTACTCAACACTGCATTGATGGATGTATACTTCCTGCATTTTGGGATTTTCCCCACAGCCATAGATTTCATGCACTGGAATTCACAATTTTCAAGTGCTCTACATATAAAATAGTGGTAAAAGTGTTTCCATTTTATATGTCAAACATTTGAAAATTGTGAATTCTAAAGCATAGAACCAAAGGTTGTGAAGGAAAATAATAAATAAAAAATATATATAACCTACCGTTGATAAGGCCAAAAGAGTTTGAAATCGTGCTGGTGATAACATACAGGAAAACCAAATGAGATATTTTCTCTTGGTAAATACCACAGTATCATGTATTCTAACACATTGACTTTTAAATGGGGAATACTTTACTATATATGAGAGGGTGCTGAAACGTTCCTGATTTTAAGGGTACTATGAAAGGCCTGGTTGGAGGTCCAACTTTCTGAGTTCTTTTACAGGGCTTAGAAAAACTGAAGGACTGCTACAATAAGTGTATGAATCTGAGAGGGGAATATATTGGATAAAATCATAATCAACTGATCCTCCTGCCTTTTCTTTTACCCAAAGCCAAGAATTTTTCAGTACCCCTTCATATATACGTATGTGTATATATGTGTGTGTGTGTGTGCGTGTATGAATCCCATACATATTTTCCTGTGTATTTGTTGCAACAAATATACAGAATGTGTGTATTTTGTGTGTCTGTTGTATGCATGTATATGTATTGTATATTGTATATGTATATACATGTGTTGTGTGTGTATCTGTGTGAGCATGTGTGTGCTGGGAGGAGCCTTGATTGCAAAAATTGTGAAAAAAAACAGAATAATATTTTAAATGATATATTAAAAAAAATATATAGTTAAAATGACATATAAACATAATTATATATGGAAAACATCAGCAGTAAGATTGTCAATAGAAAATTTGGGGTTATTTGTAAAAAAAACATTAAAACATTAATTGTCCATTAAAACATTAATTTGGGAAAGAAAAGAAGTGGAAAGGTGTCTGTTATTCCTTCCACCCCATCGAACCAGTTTTAAACTTGAGCTGAATAAGTCAGAATATTATATATGTATACACACACATGTGAAGGTGCATGGCCTAGTGGTTAGGTTGTTGCACTCACAACCACTAGATCATGGGGTTGATTCCCTGACTGAGCAGCACATTGTGTACATGAGCAAAACACTTCATTTCACACTACTCCAGTCTCCCTTCGATCAGTGGGGAATGTTGGCTTGCTTGCCTAGCCAGCAAGGTGGGATCATTTGAAGGCTAAAACAATGTAAAAGTATACTGTGACCAGCGATGAGTAACAACATCTGACAGTCTGGTCAATCACATGATCACGTGACGCACACACATACACATATATATAAGCAATAAAACAGATGGGTTGCAGTTCATTACAGCTGTACCTTTGCTATTTAAATACCATGATTCTACTAGATCCAGAAAATTTTATATATATATATATATATATATAGTCATAAGCATGACTATGTGGTTAAGAAGTTTTCGTCAGTAACCACACAATCTTGGGTTCAGTCCCATTATGAAATACATTGTCTTTTGCTATGGAATCCAGGTCAACCAACAGCTTGTAAACGAATCTCATAAGACTGAATCTGGTAGAGAGAAACTGCAGGAAACCAATCATATGTGTGTGGTGTGTGTGTGATCTTCCCTGTCTCTTAATTTTTAGAGTAAATTTTGACTGCCCACCCCACCTACTTGGTAACAAAGTTATGATGGAAAGCATCCTGTTTTAACCATCATCCTTTAAATCTTAAGAAAGTCTTGTCAATTTTTACAGTCCCAAATATCATGATCATTTGTAGCATATGAATTAAAGATTTGGATTCTCTCCTAAGTTCAGCCATACTTTGCTCCAGATGTGTTGGTATACATCCTACTGCTCCAATAATAATGTGTGAATATCATCCTTAATACATCAATAACAATATATTCTGTTGCTCAAATAATAATATGCCTGAAGCTGAGAGTGTATCTTGGGTACTGGATTAGCAAACCCTTTATCAATGATCCACAGATGTCCTGTTTCTCTTGTATTTTTCTCACCATGTCTGTGTCCAGAAGGCAGCTGATTTCCACAACAGAACATATTCTTTCTTTGTGGTCCCACACAATGATATCTAGCCAGCTGAGTTTTAACTTGGTGTCTGTTTTAATTTGTAAGTTCCACCAATATTCTTTTGACCCATTGGTCTCAATATGGTCAACTTCATTTGTAAGTATTTTCTTTTTTGTTATCTTACTCCAGACCATTCTGGTCACTGTATTATGTCTCAGGGAAGATAATATCTGGAAGACATTCTCATAGTTGGCAATGATGCAGTTGGTGTTGTGTTTTTGCATATGTCAGTCTCTATGTCTGTGCATTTCACACCTCTTGAACATAACTGGGTTCTGAGTTTATGTTAAGTACCTTAGTAGTATAGTAAACAGAATCACTAAATTAAGTACCAATGTGCCTCTTACTACAGAAACTGAACCTTTGTCTTTATGATTACGAATTCAGTCACCCTAACCAATGGGCCACAATACACCACTATATGATATATCACTCCGTATTATATAGAAACTCTTGCACAATACAGAGCAGATGTCATATTATTTGTCTGTCTTTCAGTCTTATTTTTGTCTATCTTTCTTTCCATGTATGTTCTCTATCTCATCTATTTATCTTTATCTATCTTTGCTTCTGTTGTCTATCTTCATATTTGTCTATTTTGAATGTATCATTGTTTGAGTCTGATAGTCTGCCTATGTTCTCTATTTTTGTGTGTATCACAGTGTTTATCTGTTAATTTGCCTATATTTTATCTGTCTGTCAGTTAGTCTGTCTTTGCATGTATTATCATTACGTATATCTGATTGTCAATAAAATGAAGCTCAAGTTAGTAAAAAAGATTTACTCACCCTTGCATAGTCAAAATGTGGTTCATAATGGCCACCGATTCCATAGTTGGCAACCTGTGGTAAAGAAATAAGACTGATTAAGTGATAGCAGAGGGCAAACAAGCAACTAGAATATCAAAGAGAATGGGTAAATCTTACAGTGGTTCTTAATCATTTTATATTTTACTCTTTTACTTGTTTCAGTCATTTGACTGCGACCATGCTGGAGCACTGCCTTTAGTCGAATCAAATCGACCCCAGGACTTATTCTTTGTAAGCCTAGTACTTATTCTATCGGTCTCTTTTGCTGAACCACTAAGTTACGGGGACGTAAACACATGTTGGGGGGACAAACATAGACACACAAACATATACACATACATACATACATATATATATATATATATATATATATA
>NC_069003.1:21144998-21146650 GCF_001194135.2 Octopus bimaculoides
ACAACGGGCTTCTTTCAGTTTCCGTCTACCAAATCCACTCACAAGGCTTTGGTCGGCCTGAGGCTATAGTAGAAGACACTTGCCCAAGGTGCCACGCAGTGGGACTGAACCCGAGACCATGTGGCTGGTAAGCAAGCTACTTACCACACAGCCACTCCTGCGCCTATATTCTATTTGTGGACCCTTTTGACTACTATTTTACTCTAATGGACCCTCTTAACCATTCGATGTTTAAAAACTAGTTTTATAGATACTTCTTTCAAAATTTCTAATTTGTTTTTCACACATCAACTTTTGTATATTGAATGGCGTAAAACATTTGATAAAAGAAATTTAGCTGTTTCTTGCCAGAAACAAATCTAAAGCAAAATTTTTTCATGGACCCTTAGAATGCTACTTTGGATCCCTAATTTAGTATTTTGCTTGAACAACCCCCAAAAATCCTATATGGACTCCACCAGGGTCAAATGGACCCTGGTTGAGAACCATGGGTGTAAGAGTAGTATGAACAATGGAGGGAGACTGATAATAGCGGAATAATTATAGGAAGAATGAAAGAAAGAAAGATGGATACTACACAGTAATTATGTATGGTTGAGCAACACTAGATGTTTATACTGATCCTCAGTTGGCAGTTTACAAAGATGAGCAGCATCAAATTAAACTCCTGTGACACCTGTCTGAGACTGCTCCTAATTCTATGATACACACTCCCTGTTTTAAAGGGATCCAAATTAAAACCTTCCATCAAAATTCCATGCTAATTTATGTTCCAAATACCAGCTTAACATTACTGGCAAAGTTAAAATGCTGAGCTGGCAGAATTGTTAGCAAGCTGGGTAAAATGCTTGGCAGCATTTTATCAGTCTTTATGTTCTGAGTTCAAATTCTGCTGAGGTCAGCTTTACCTTTCATCCTTAGTGGGGTGGGAGGGGATCAATAAGATAAGTACCAGTTGAGCACTGGGATCAACATAATTGAGTGGCCACCTCCTTTGAAACTGCTGCTCTTGTGCTAAAATTTGAAAGCAGTATTAATGACGAAGTTATTTTACTAAATTCTTCATTATTTTCAAAATTAATTAAAACAAAGGCAGCACATTTCAACAGAAATATGGTAACAAAAGAATTAAATATTGTATGAGTCTATCTGTCCGTATGTTCTATAACTCACCTGAGACTGACTCTGGTTCTATTAAACAAACTTTTTGTTTTAAAGAGATTGAAATTAAGCCCTTCCATCAAAATTTGATGTTAATTTATGTACCAAAGACTAGCTTAATGATAATGACAGAGCTATTTAATGAAATTCTTCAAAATTAAACACAACAGAGACAGACAAAATTAATACCACAATGCATTTTATTCAGCATTCTACACTTCACACTACTCTATAAGAATGTTAATAAGAAAAAAGTGACAACGAATAAATAAAATTACCCCAAACTACTGCACCTCCATCCCAATACCACTGTTATGGCCTTGGAGAATTTCTGCTTCCAAAGAAAAACTCACCTGAAGTTCCTCAGCAGTTTCCACATTGAGACCTGTCACAGTTCCAATTCTCTTGTTGATTCTGGACAAAATTAGGTGGTCTGCGTCTTTCAACCAAGCACTGCAAAAAATATACAGTATATATATATATATATATAT
>NC_069003.1:21147196-21150241 GCF_001194135.2 Octopus bimaculoides
TATAAAAATATATATATACATACAATATTAGATATGTACATATATATATATACAATAGGGTACTACATGAGTACCTATATCACTAAAAAATAGAAGTCAAAATATACTTCTGTACTACCGAATAGTCACAAATCTACTTTTTAGCGATATAGGTACTCATGTAATACCTTTGTGTGTGTATATATATGTACATATCTAATATTGTATGTATATGTTTTATTAATTTGGCTGTATGGCTGATAATTCGATTACCACTCATGATGGTATTTTAATAATATCATCCCTAGGATCTTTCTGATTTGGCAGACACCATTTGTTTTAGGGTTTTAGGGTTAGGGTTAGGGGATCTTTCTAATTTGGCGGAAACCATTTTTTAGAGTTACAGTTAGGGTTATGAGTATTTTTGCCAAATTTGGTGAAAATCTGTTCAATACACCGCCACAAATTTTTCATGAAATTTGGCCAAAAATACACATAACCCTAACCCTAAAACCCTAAATCTAAAACCAGTACAAACGCACGAACGATGTCATAAATAACAGTACCGCCGATAGTTGTTGTTGACAAACAACGGCACTGATTTTATTCAAGGGAAAAGATCCCATTACACCGCCACAACGTGTTGTTGACAATCCACAGCAGTAATTGTTTTCACCTCAATAGACGTCAGTGATTGGTTGAAATTACCGAAATACGACAACTTTTAACATGAAATAACTTCGAATATAAAAATTTTTTCTCTGTTCTATAAGACAAAATATACAAGTATACGAAGTTTTAAAGTGTTTCGGTAAAAAACACACTAAATAAAAACTAAATAAAAAATGGTGTCCGCCAAATCAGAAAGATCCCATCCCTATATTTATATATATTTATTTATTTATTTACATGTGTATACGAATGTATGTATATTTAATATATCAAATCCAAATCAGACTAGAGTTTGGTGCAGCCCCTTAGCTTATCGGCCCTGGACAACGGACGTTAAATGATGATGATGATGAAACGAATTAATATAGAGATATAACTCGTGTAGCTAACAAGGGAAATAACTTCAAAACGGGAGGTAACTGGTGGTAAGTAAAACGCCGATAGGCACACATGCCTAGGAACGTCTGTCGATGTGGTCGTTGGGCAAGTGAAAAATAGCAACCAATATCGTTCAAATAACACGTTCGGATGATTCAATGAATTCTCCTTCTTATAGAAGGAGAATTCATTGAATAATGAATGCAGTTACTGAACCGTCTTGTTTTAACCAGCTTGATAAATGGCGAAATAAATTAATATTTCGGTCAGGAAACCCTTGATAAACTGTATTTGTGGTTTTTATAACAAGAAGTGGAATCATACACAAACACAGAACAGAAGTCTGCGAACAACACCTACTCTCCGAAAATTTTCTGAAGATAGTGTCCTAGTCAGGTAAAAATATAGACCATTGACTTATATTGTTTAATTTTTTAAATAATTTTTGCGCTTTAAAACATACTTAAAAACATTGATATATATATAAAGATTTCAAAACGCAGCATTCAGTGCCTTGATATTTTAAACTTTGAGCAATTCCAAGCACTCTCAGATAAAACCTTGCTTAATCTCTTCTCCGAAATCACATGCAACTAGATGACTCGGAACTTTACCTATCAGTGTTATTTAATACCAGAAAAGTGTCAAGAAAAATTTACAAGTTTTGGAAATGAAACGAAAGCAAAAATGCACATGAAACAACATTTAATCAATCATATCGACCAGCTAGTGTATGAAGCAAATGGTATGATAAATTTGAATTTTATTTATGTTTTGACTGTTTCATTTACCAACCACATGATTTTAGGTTCAATCCCCTTTGTGATTTTGTGGAGCCTTAGGCAGATGTCTTTTGTTATTATTCCAGGTCAGCCAAATCCTTGTGAATGGCGCTGGTGAATGGAAACTGCATGATGCCTTGTGTGTTTGTGTTTCCTTATTTTGACATTGCACCATAGTTATTAATAAATATCACTATTGTACATTCTGTGTCATTTATTTGCAATCTTCAGTGAAAGCATGTCCAGCCATTGTGCTGTTTGTGCATAAAGGACTAAGAGAAATATTGCCTTGCTTGGAAACAAGTGAGAGTTGACTACATGAAGGGCATCTGTCCATAAAACATCTACCTCAATGAATTTTGCCTGACCCATGGACATTAAAATTGAGGACATTCGAGCGAGATCGTTGCCAGTGCCCTTGGACTGGCTCCTGTGCAGGTGGCACGTAAAATACACCATTTGAGCGTGGCCGTTGCCAGTACCGCCTGACTGGCCTTCGTGCCGGTGGCACGTAAAAGCACCCACTTCACTCTCTGAGTGGTTGGCAGGGCATCCAGCTGTAGAAACTCTGCCAAATCAGATTGGAGCCTGGTGTAGCCATCTTGTTTCACCAGTCCTCAGTCAAATCGTCCAACCCATGCTAGCATTGAAAGCGGACGTTAAACGACGATGATGATGTTCAGTTCAGTGATATATAAAGTAAAAACGAATTAAGGGGAGATAAGTAGTAAAAGAAGCTAAGGGAGATAACTCAGGAGCATAAACCAGTCAACTTAAAAAGTTGTTTGGTCATTCTTACTTCGCAATCGATCCTCATGGGCAAGACGTCCACATACAAAATGTGGAAAATATGTGGACGCAGGTGAAACGGAAGTTGAGATGACAGTTTGGGACTTCGGACAAATTGTTTGTTTCATATCTGCATGAGTTTCTCTGGCGTAATTCTACTGAGAAAAATAAAACATTTCCTCACTTTCTGGCGGCGATTGTCAGTCTTTACGCTGTATAAAAAGTAAACTACTTCGTTTACTACTTATAAATCAGCCGAACGTGTTATTAGAACGATATTGGTTGCTATTTTTCACATGCCCAACGACCACATCCACATACGCTCGTAGGTATTTACTTTTTTTATATCACTATACTGAACAATTACCATATTTATTTCAGGGGTCAACCATACTCCATACCCCCTCTTGTTGACTCTTTCTTATTCAATTATATATATATATAT
>NC_069003.1:21150476-21152246 GCF_001194135.2 Octopus bimaculoides
GTAGGGGGGGGGACAAACACAGACACACACAAATACATATATACACATACATACATATACATACGACAGGCTTCTTTCAGTTTCCGTCTACCAAAATCCACCCACAAGGCTTTGGTCGGCTTGAGGCTACAGTAGAAGACACTTGCCAAAGGTGCCACGCCAGAACTATGTGGTTAGTAAGCAAGCTACTTACCACACAGCCACTCCTACATACATACAAGGTGATCAAAGATGTTATTTTATCACCATGTAGATAATCTTAGGGCTGAGCAACAACAATAGTGAGAGACAAAGCTTATTTGAAATTGTTCTGTTTTAGTTAGTGTTTGACCCAAGGCCTGACTCAGAAACTCATGGCCGCAACACAAGCTTCTTAATCACATCCATGTTTGTGCCTGTGATTGAGAAAAACCTAGGATCAAAGATGTTTTAATTATTTTTATGTTTTGTTTTTCAGCCATAAATGTAGTTAAGAAATTTATTTTGTAACGAGAATGTTCCAGGTATGCCCTCACTTCACCCCACTTCATCCCAGAGAAGTGTTTACCTTTAGAAGTGTTTACCTTTGCTATAACTTCAGACCCAGATGTTTATTACAGAATGCATCACCACCACCACCACCACTTAATCTCATAACCTAGTAGTTCAGCAAATAGAGTTCAATAAAATAAGTATCAGTCTGAAACATGTTGTGTGGCTAATATGAATGACTAAAACCTTTGTAATTCAGTGATTAAAAGCAGTTAAACATTGAAAGAATATTGTCATGTTATTAAACCAAAGAATCAAACCAGTAAGGGAGCTTCTACACGCTAAAAACAGTAGCTATATTTTCACAAACCACATCCTGGCAAATGGAGTTGGCACAGCAAATAGCTTTGTGAAATAGCAAAAGAATGGGTGGAGGTAGCGAATACACACACCACCCATTTTCAGTATAACCCTAACCCTGATCACCAAAAACAGGTGGTGCCTGTATTCTTTACCTTCGCAAAAAAAAAAAATGTAAGGAAGGAAAACAGGCAGAAAGGAGAATTAAGGAAGAGGGGACTGAAGAAATTCAGAATAACTACTATCAATCCAGATGTGACCATGTGACCCCAAAGTGAAAAATTACCCCACTTACCTTTTACTGATACGGTATGTTGCTGTTTCTAATTTTCCTGTTACTGAATTCTGTACTGTTGCTCTGTTTAGCTGGAAAAATGGAATAAAAGACAAAGATATCAGAAATATAATAATATATATATATATGTATGTATATGTGTGTGTGTGTGTATTTTTTCTCCACTCTGTCTCTTCATATCCTAGGAGCTGATCACAGCTTCTGTGTGTGAATATATATATATATATATGCACTAATTGCTGAGTCACTATCAGAACTAGAGGAGAAGTTTCAGGTGTGGAAGCAAGGACTAGAATCGAAGGGCCTTAGAGTCAACCTAGCTAAAACCAAAGTCCTAATAAGTAGGAAGGTAGAAAAAACACAAACTCCTTCAGGTAGATGGCTCTGCTTGATCTGTAGATAAGGCGTAGGTAGAAACTCTATAAGATGCACCCAGTGCAAGCTATGGACACATAAGAGGTGCAGCAATATCAAAGGAAGGTTAACTAGGAAGATAGTTTTTGTATGTGGCAGATGTTCAGGAGCTATGAACACTGTAAATGTGCAGAAACAACTTCTGCCACATTCCAGGGAGAAAAGCTAGAAGTGGTTGATAGCTTCCGTTATCTAGGTGACCAAGTTAGTAGTGGGGGAGGGTGCGCTGT
>NC_069003.1:21152256-21152642 GCF_001194135.2 Octopus bimaculoides
TTCCGTTATCTAGGTGACCAAGTTAGTAGTGGGGGAGGGTGCGCTGTAAGTGTAGCTGCTAGAATAAGAATAGCCTGGGCAAAGTTCAGAGAGTTCTTGCCTCTGCTGGTGACAAAGGGTCTCTCTCAGAGTAAAAGGCAGACTATATGACGCATGTGTACGAACAGCCATGCTTCAGGGCAGTGAAACATGGGCCGTGACTGCTGAAGACATGCGTAGGCTCGCAAGGAATGAAGCCAGTATGCTCCGATGGATGTGTAATGTCAGTGTGCATACTAGACAGAGTGTAAGTACCTTGAGAGAAAAGTTGAACCCAAGAAGCATCAGTTGTGGTGTGCAAGAGAGACGATTGCGCTGGTATGGTCATGTGGCGAGAATGGATGAGG
>NC_069003.1:21153671-21154364 GCF_001194135.2 Octopus bimaculoides
GAAAACACCTAAAGCTCCACGAGGCTCCGGCAGGTGATGGTGGCGAACCCTGCTGTACTCCTTCACCACAAACTTTCTCTCACTCTTACTTCCTGTTTCTGTTGTGCCTGTAATTCAAAGGGTCAGCCTTGTCACACTGTGTCACGCTGAATATCCCCGAGAACTACGTTAAGGGTACACGTGTCTGTGGAGTGCTCAGCCACTTGCACGTTAATTTCACGAGCAGGCTGTTCCGTTGATCGGATCAACTGGGACCCTCAACGTCGTAAGCGACGGAGTGCCAACTCATATACACACACACACACACACACATACATATATATACTAGCAGTATAACCCGACCTTGTCCGGGTGTGACTAATTATGCCATCTACGATAAGTCTTGCTAGCTGAAAATCAACTAAAAAAGAAAGCCTTACAACGAAAAAACCCTTATGATGTAAATATGTTCATAATTCAAAAGACGATGAAATTGATAGGGAAAGTCTGAAGGCTGTTTTGCGTAAAATTATTAAGCATACGTAAATTTCATCCATGTAATTGGCTATAGAAATGCTTGTGCAAAACAACTTTTTGCGCTGCCCTGATTATACATAGCAAGGGTAATCCCTTTTCACAGGAGCTAGGATGGCAATTTGTGATGAAGCAATTGCTGTCGATCTGTTGCTAAACAGTTTTGCCAGAATTCTATCA
>NC_069003.1:21155490-21158220 GCF_001194135.2 Octopus bimaculoides
ATATGTATATGTATATGTAAAAAAATACAAAATGGGACAAGAACGCAAAACGTCCAGACAGTTAGGTGATACAAGAAAGGGACAACAAAACATCCCGATAGACGACACAAAGAAAACAAGGACGGGTCATTTGGAGTTTTGTTTCCTCAGTCGGGTTCCAGATTATCTTTGCAATTTCGGCTGGTTATACTCGAGATTCCTCCAATCTGGCCAGCCCCAAGGAAAAACTAAGCTAAGAGCCTTAAATTCCTTGGAAGAAAGCAGCGAATGTGAAACTGTTAATCCAGACACTTCTTTTTATCTCTTTCCAATTTTTTCGTCTCTTTGTTTTCTTTCCTGATTCCTTTCTTTTGAAGAACGTAGACTCATAACATCAAAGACTTTTCCATTTTTCCTGAGCATCAAACTAATACACCCTCTTTGTTGTTCTCCCACCTGTCTCTGTCTTTTGTTTTTTGTACATTTGAACCACACGCACACATATATATATATGAGAGAGAAACAGAGAGAGTAAGACAAATAGACAGATAAATAGCGATACTAAGACAGGAAGACAAATGGAGAGAGAGAGAGAGAGAGAGAAAGAGGCGAGGGTTTAAGGAAACAAGGTATGAAGATTAAGAGATTAAAAAAAAAAACAAGATTCATCTTCTACATGGCACCTACCCTTGGTGTGGCAAAAGTCTTCACAAAGTCTATTTCGTTGTCTGAAAGGATGTCATGATAAACTACTAGCCAGGGATCCAAGTGCATCTCTTCCTCCTTGACTCGGGCTAAATACAAATATGGGTTGCCATACCAGGCATACTTGCACTTTAGTTTGTGGGCATTTTTGATTGGCTGTAAAAATTTGGACAAATAAGAAAAGAAAGACATTAAATAAAAAGAAATAATTAATAGTTTGAGCAATGCGTAGTCAAGAGTACACACACACACACACATGCATATGTATATATATATCTGACAAGCTTCTATCAGTTTCCATCTACCATATCCACTCCCAAGGCTTTAGTCAATGCAGGATTATAGTAAAAGACACTTGCTCAAGTTGCTGTGCAGTGGGATTAAACCCAAGATCACATGGTTGGAAGTCAGCTTCTTAACTACAGTCATACCTACACCAATTTACCTATCTGTCTGTCTGTCTATACACACATACACACACACACACATTAGTTGAGAGACATTACTCTTTCCCCTGCTCATTCTTACTCTTTTTCACTCTACGTCTCTACCTCTCTCTTTCTCTCTCCTTCTTGCCCATGTACCTCTCTCTTTCTCTCTCCTTCTTGCCCATGTACCTCTCTCTCTCTCACCCTCTACTCAATATCTTGACATTTTGGAAACTACCCTTAACCATGATATCCACTGTGACCCCTTCTCATAGCAAGGGTCAAAGAGAAAACAAAGAGACACCCACAACAAATTAAACAAAACAACCAACTACTACAAGGAACCTCAATAAAAACAGACCCTAGTCAGAACTCACCATAATTTCTTCCCCTCGGCACAGGCTCTCATATGCATAGAACTCTTCAGAGTTACGGTAGTCATCGATGTGGCGAGGATTCTTCACTCGTTGTAATCCAGTGTCACCACGTCTTTGTGCTGCTTTAACTTTATCTTCTTCAAGCATTTTTTCAAAGTAGAATTTATTATTTTTGGCTCTCTGATGAGTAGGATCTGGAGAAGAGGAATGAACAAAAACAACAATAGCAATAATTAAACAAACAAACTATGCTTAACAATCTGACATTACCTTTTTGACATTCTGTGTCATACTGGATCTCACTAAGAACTATGTTAAGGGTACACGTGTTTGTGGAGTACTCATCCACTTGCTAGTTAATTTCACAAGGAGGCTGCTCCATTGACCAGATCAACTGGAACATTCATCACAAAGGAGAATGTTACCCATTTTTGTCCTGTCTTGCAACCCCAAGGCTTTATGTTGTATATGTATTATCATTATTAACTGTTGTCTTTGTGTGGCCCTAAGCCTTTATTCTGTTTATTGTTTTGCCCCACGTCCGTCCATTAACGGTCTTGTCTCGAAACTTGTTTCGTTCTGTTATGTTTAGGTCCCATTTCCGGCAAGTTTCTTGTCAGTGCCACCAGAGTGGAAGCAATATTATCAATAATGGCTGAAATTGTGTTTGACTCCTCTGACCAATAACTGATGAGGAGCTGGTGACCTTCTGTGTTTTCTGTCCAGCTGGGTATTCAGAATATGTTCATTTGTTTATTTAATACACATTTTCTTTAATTATATCAGGTCATACCATAAGTTCTGTCCGATTTTACCTTTTTTGAAATTGAATGAAATTTAATAGTATTATAGAATGTCTAATGGAATTAAAAATTATTTTTATGCCTTTGTGTATATTTAAACTAATTAAATATTATTTTACAGAATAATAGAATTAAAATTCCTTTGATCAAACCCCTTTCTAACATGGACGTATCCAAAGAGCATTTAAGGCACATAATGCTTTATGAGTACAAAAAGGAAACTCTGCAGCCGAAGCAACTCGAAACATACACTCAGTTTATGGGAAAGAATGCTTGAATGAAAGAACTTGCAGAAGATGGTTTGCAAAATTCAGAAGTACAGATTTTAGCCTTGAAGATGAAGATCGAACAGGATGATAAGCTCCTTGGGGCATTACTTGAAGAAAATCCTGCACGATAAAGTGTAGTATATTGCCACTTAAGTGTGGCTGACCCCTA
>NC_069003.1:21158320-21159608 GCF_001194135.2 Octopus bimaculoides
AATAATAATAATAATAATAATAATCCTTTCTACTACAGGCACAAGTCCTGCAATTTGTGAAGAGGGGATAAGTCAACCACATCAACCCCAGTGCGTAACTGGTACTTATTTCATTGACCCCAAAACAATGAAAGGCAAAGCTGACTTCAGCAGAACTTGAACTCAGAACATAGCAACGGGCAAAACACCACTAAACATTTTACCCTGTGTGCTAATGATTCTGTCAGCTTGACACCTTAATATTAATAATAATAATAATAATAATGGTTTCAAATTTTGGCACAAGGGCAGCCATTTTGGGGGAGGAGTGTATCGATTACATCAACCTCAGTGTTTCACTGGTATTTAATTTATTGACTCTGAAAGGATGAAAGGCAAAATCGACCTTGGTAGAATTTGAACTTAGGACGTAGCGACGGGCAAAATACCGTTAAGTATTTTGCCCAGTGTGCTAATGATTCTGCCAGCTTGATGCTTTAATAATAATAATAATAATAATAATAATAATTTAATGTCCCCTTTTTCCATGCTGGCATGGATCAGGCGTTTGATAAGAACAAACGAACCAGAGGGCTCCACCAGGTTTTATGATTGCTTAGGCATGGTTTCTACAGCTGTATTCCCATCTAAATCCCAACCACTTAACACAGTGTATGTGGCACCAGCACCAGTGAAGTTGCCAAGCACTCACAAGATAAGAACCCCCAACTAAGCAGGGTATAGATGGAGAAAGAAACTGTGATAAGAGGGAAAGGAGTTAGTTAATTACATCAACCACAATCATCATCATCATGATCTGGTTAAGTTTGTTCAGACATTTTTAACCTGCACATGCCATCCATCTCAGTCCTGCATTAGTTGAGGGAGACATCCAGTGTCTCTCAACTCTGAGACCTGGGAAATGCAAGCACAGGACCACTCTGCCTGGCATAGCTACACCAACAGAGGTGCTACTTCCTATGAACAGAACAGAATTGCAGGAGTACAAAGAAAATATGAGCTATACAAGGCTTTGCCATCATTCCCAGCAAATCGCCATTGCCAGATTTGTGGAACCTTCCAGGTGCACATTGGCCTGATTGGCCACTTTTAGATGTACCATGACCCATCTTCTTTCCCCATATGACATCCTGATCATCATCAATAATGACATATGAACATGATTATTATTATTATTATTATTATTATTATGCTATATGTATACACATAGGTCTGTTTGTGTGTATAAGAAAGAATGTTTAGATCAGATATATATATATATATATATATATATATATATATATATATA
>NC_069003.1:21160087-21168245 GCF_001194135.2 Octopus bimaculoides
TATATATATATATATATTGAGAGAGAGAGAGAGAGAGAGAACACAATACATACCTGTGAGTTCTTGGGTTTTCACACCACCAACTTCCCCACGTGCAATATCAGCAGTATCCAACTGGTAAGTGTCTTGCAGTCGTAAAAGAGCGGCCGCTGCCCCATTAAGATCTTCATAGTCAGGAAGATATTGTCTCTTGATTTCTATCGTGGAAACTAATTCTATAGGAAAGGCAAAAAAAAAAAGGAAAAATAATAAATAATTACAAATTAATTTTTAAACAAAAAATCAACAACAAAATTTCAATAATGATAAATTTGAAGTGAAAAACAACAAAAGGCATTCATATGTTTTTCCTGAATTTTTGATTTTCTAGAGAGGGATCATAGGTGCAGGTATGGCTGTGTGGTTAAGGTGTTAGATTTGCAACTACAAGGTTTCAGGTTCAGTCCCACTGCATTGCACTTTGGTGCCATCATCATCAGTATCAATTTTAATGTCCACTTTCCCATATTAGCATGGGTCAGATGGAATTTATTGAAGCAGATTTTCTACAGCCAGTTGCCCTTTCTGTTGCTAACCCTCATTGTTTTTGAACAAAGCAATATATTTTCCTAAGATTAGACATATTTTCAAGGAAAACTGGAAAGAAATGACACCACTTGTATGACAGTGGTGCTCATTTACAGCCATCATGTGGTGTGATGACAAAGAGATACAAACATACACACACATATACACACATAAATGCTTGCAAGCATGCATTCAAACATACAAACATGCATTTATATATATATATATTAAAATTAATCAAAGGACATACTAAGTATGTCTACCTGCTTGAAATAACAGTCAAAACTCGTTATTAAATCACCAAAAAATACACAGGTGATTTTTTTGGCGATTTAATAAGGAGTTTTGACTGTTATTTCAAGCAGGTAGACATACCTAGTATGTCCTTTGATTAATTTTAATCCCTCAGCTATTTAAATGCTATTTTTTGGCCTGCAGTCGCCTGTATCATTGATTCTGTTATTATTATTCTTAAACTAGTGACATTGGATAATAATAGAATTAACGGTACCTTTGTAAATTAATTTTATAATGGTTTCAAATTTTGCCACAAAGGCAGCAATTTGGGGGCAGGAGATGAGTCAATGAGTGTTTAACTGGTACTTATTTTATCGACCCCGAAAAGATGAAAGGTAAAGTCAACCTCAGCAGAATTTGAACTCAGAACGTACCAACAGGCAAAATACCGCTAAGCATTTCATCCAGCCCGGTAATGATTCTGCCAGCTTGCCACCTTAATATATATACAATATGCATGTGTGGATATGTGTGGATATGTGTGGATATGCACACACTCACACACACGTATGACAAGTTTCTTTCTGTTTCTTTAGCCTAAATCCACTCAAAAGCCTGTAGTCAGCCTGGTGTTATAGCTAAAGACACTTCCTCGAGATTCCACAAAGAGCATGTGTTTGGGAAGTAAACTTCTCAACTGTATCTTGCTGTAGAGAAAGTACAAGGTTACCCGGCCAGAAGGAGAGAGAGATCGAGAGAAAAATCAGGAATGAAAACAGAAACAGGTGTGCTACCACAAAGGAAATACACGGTTGCCTGACCTGAGGGAAGTGCAGGAGGAAAGAGAGAGTGGGAGACAGCAGGACAGAGATGGTGGCAAAATGCCAGGCATACTCACAAGGGACAGGGATCAGAATATAAATGGGATGGGTGAGTAAAGGAAGAGAGAGATATAGATAGTGGCAAGTACCAGGGCATTGAGGTTCAAATGCCATAATATAAGTGGCAAGATACTGTGAAGGAAGTGTGATTAAAGAGTGCAGAGAGGGGTTGAGTGGTGTAAACCTGGGTATATACAGAGTCGTGGGGGGAGCTACCGGATAGCAATGATACAGAGGAACAGGGCCGTGAGGACAGGATTGGGGAGTGAGAGCTAGGTACAGTGTATGAAGAAGGAAATGTGAGGAAGAGAAGAGATGTAGAGATGTAGATTGGTTTGTTCGGGTAGGGTGTGTGAAAAAAGTTTTCTTGTTACGTATGGGTAGAACACACAGGTCGGGGGCTAGCAGATAGCAATAATACAGTGAGACAGGGCATGTGGATGGAACACACTGATCAGGGCCAGCAGAGAGCAATGATACAGTGGCAGAGGGCTAACAGGACAGGATTGGGGAGTGGGAGGTAAGCATAGTGCATGATGCAGAAATGTGAGGAAGAGAAGAGATGTGGTTTGGTTTGTTGTGGTAGAGAGTGAGAAGCTTTCTTGTTAAGTGTGGGCAGGACACACAGCACTTCTAGAACTCAGTTTCGCTGACATGCGTGGGTCTTCTCTAGAACTTCATATCACCAGACGTTTCGGTCCATTGTCATTTCCTCTGTGAAGCCCAATATCCTGAGATCAGTCTTTATCACTTCGTCCTACGTCTTCCTTGGTCTCCATCTTCCGTGGGTACCATCCAGTTTCAGTGATCAGCATTTCTTTCTACAGTTGTCCTCATTCATACGCTTCACATGTCCAAACCAACGTAGTCTTCTCTCTTACATGCTACATTGATTCCTATTATGCCCAAATTTTCTCTCAATACATTTGCACTTTCAATACATGTGCACATCCAACAGAGCATACTACCTTCATTTCTCTCCAGTCTACACAGGTCTTCTGCATTCAGAACCCATGTCTCACTATCATGGAGTATAGCCGCTCACACACAAGCATCATACAGTATACCTTTCACTCTGAGAGAAAGTCCTTTTGTGGCCAACAGAGGTAGTAGTTCTCTGAACTTCCTCACCCAATTCTTATTCTAGAAACAATACTTTCAGAGCATCCTCCACCATTGCTAATTTGGTCACTTAGGTAACAGAAATTATCTACAAACTCAAGAGAGCCTCCTGGGCATTTGAGAGAATCTAAGTCTCGTGTGCTCTTAATATGTGTGTGTGTGTGTATGCATGTATGTATGTATGTATGTGTAGAAATGATTGAGATTCAGTTGAATTAGGTACTTAAGTTGAAGCACCAAATCAGTGCGATATTATCCATACAACTGAAAGTAAGGTGAATAAAATCAAAATAAGCAACAGGATATCAAGAGGTGTTGATATCCTGTTGCTTCTTTTGATATATGTATGTATGTATGTGTGTGTGTGTGTGTGTGTGTGTATATATATATATATATATATATATATATATATATACAGGGTGCGATGGATAAATTGTTGCCACTTTATATTTATAAATTTGCGCATGTGCATTGGTTTTGATTTTGTTGACTATACAGTATTGTAGGGTCAGTTGGGCACTGTCTAAGAAAATTCACTCAGCAAGAAATTTACTCTTTAGTATTTCAAGATATTTTTATGTAATTTTGGTAAATATATCTTTAAATGAGATGTCAGCGTTATCTTTATTTTTGTATAATTTAGATGACAGTTTATTCACCACACCCTGTGTATATGAGAAGAGGGAAAGAGATAACGTAGGTAGTGTAAAATCCAAAGTGTGTCCTTTTACAATCCCGTATACAAACCACATGGCTTTATTCAAATGTAAATTTTGTATCATTTGATTCTCTGTCTGAAGCATTTCTAATAGGAAATTTCTTACATGTTTATCCAACCCTAATCCTAACCCTATTAGTAAATGAAACATATGTAATGGTGAAAAGATACCAAAAAGTTTTCCACCTTGCTGTTTTGTTATATGTATCATCATCATCATCATCATCCCTCTCCTCCTACTCCTTTGATGTCCATTCTCTATGAGTTGGACAGTTTGACCACAGCTGGCAAGCAGGAGAGCTGCACCAGGTCCCAGTTTGATTTGGCTTCGTTTCTATGGCCAGATGCCCTTCCTAATGCCAGCTACTTTACAGTGTTTGTTGGGTGCTTTTGATGTGGCACTAATATAAGCAATATATATCATCATCATCGTCATTTAACGTCCGCTTTCCATGCTAGCATGGGTTGGACGATTTGACTGAGGACTGGTGAAACCAGATGGCAACACCAGGCTCCAATCTGATTTGGCAGAGTTTCTACAGCTGGATGCCCTTCCTAACGCCAACCACTCCGAGAGTGTATATATACACATATTATATACATATATACAGTGAATGTGTTTTTACTAAAAATATATATATTTGCAAGGGTTTGACATGCATTTTCAGCCAGCTGGTTTTTGCTACTTCAGGCTGATGATGAGCAATGACTCAGAAACATGTCCCTGAATGCATACTGTCAAGGCCGACAGGAAGGGGTCCAGCTTCCTCGGGCTAAATAGCAGCAGTATGATTCCCTTATTGGGACTGTCACATTAAGTTGACAGTATACAACTGCTTTATCGTAACACTGCTGCTTAATTCTCTCTGTGAGATTTATAATTAGATCATTTCTAATTATATATATATATACATACATACATACATATGTATACTTACACATACATACATATATATATACATATATGAGTGTGTGTGTCTTTGTGTCTGTTTCCGCCCTCCCCACCCCCAATCACCACTTGACAATTGGTGTTGGTGTGTTTATGTCCCCATAACTTAGCAGTTTGGCAAAAGAGAAGGATAACCCATGCCACCATGGAAGACAGACATTAAATGATGATGACGACAGTGATGATATAAGTGTGTGTGTATGTGTACATATATATATATATATATATATACTAGCAGAAGACTGCTAGTGTGTGTATACAAATATATATATATACCAGCAGAAGACTGCCTTCTGTGCAATTTTTCTGCTCGTCAAACCTGGAGTGTGTGTGTGCTTATATTAGAGAGACAAGTGTGTGTGTGAGAGAGAAAGTGAGGAGAGAGAACATTGCAAACAATGAATGAAATAAACATGAAATGAAAAAAATCGTATAAATAAAAGTTCATTAAAAACTATCTTGGACCAAATGTTTAGATTTATGAACTTGAAATATTCAATAATAAAAGGAAGTTCAGAAAGTAAATTTTCCTGAAAACTTCAATTTATTAAAAATCTCACTTGCTTAGTAAATATTTTGATAATTTGTCATGGTTGTAATATATCTGTAATTTAAACAAACTTCAAGGTTTAGCATGCTAGAAATAGCAGCGATCACATAGTTATTATTGTTAGGCATATAGTGTTCCAAACAGCCATACCAACAAAATCAGTTCTTAATTTCTTTTTATGGTATATCAAAAACTTTTCATTTTATCATAAATAAGCCCCAAAGTCAAACAGCTATTTTCTCTAATAGCATTCATTCATTCAATAAATAATTTTTTTACATTACATTTATTGAATATAAAGTATGTGTTTTGCCAATAGCGAATTTAATCTTAAAATGAAAACATTGAAATGAATATATATTAAATTATCATAAATGAAAATAGAGGCAAGAGAGAGTGAGAGATTGTTGCAAATGAAAAAGGAAAATTTCGCCTGCAACAAATTAATATTGTTTATTAAATCTACTCTGCAGTGAATGCAATGAATATTTAGATTTATGAAAAACTTGTAGTTCAAATATTCAATAACCTTCAGAAATCCAAACTACAGGAAATTTCTTGGAACATGAATTTCTAAAAAAATTTCCAGAGTCATTCAATGATTGCTTTCTATTTGTAACTGTTACATCATCATCATCATCATCGTTTAACGTCCTCTTTTCACGCTAGCATGGGTTGGACGATTTGACTGAGGACTGGTGAAACCAGATGGCAACACCAGGCTCCAATCTGATTTGGCAGAGTTTCTACAGCTGGATGCCCTTCCTAACGCCAACCACTCCAAGAGTGTAGGCGTTACATACCTAATTAATAAGCAGCTTTCTCCATTATAATATAGGTACGTTTATGAATTTGTTTTGTAAGGTTCCTGATGTGAAAGTGTGTGTTGAAACATATTGTTATATTTCAGGATGGTCATTTTTTTTTCCTGCCAAATAAATACACACACTATATAATCATTCTTCACTTGTTTATTATTGTTCCTGTTTTATTTTATGTCCATTGCCTAGAAATCTTGTCACACACATGTGACCTCTGCAACAACTCTTTGACCTTATGTGTAACCACCTGTTCTGTTTAGTCCATTCTCTAAACAGAGCAGGACAATACACAAATAGAGAATGGATTAAACAGAGCAGAAGGATACTCATGGGATGGAAGAGTTGCTGAAGAGATCATATATGTGACAAAAGATTTCCAGACAACTGACATAAGATAAAATAAGAACAATGATAAATGAGTGAAGAACAAATATATAGTGCATGTGTTTATTTGGCAGGAAAAAGAAAGAAAAAAATGACCCTCCTGAAACGTATCTATAGTCTCACAAAGCTTTGATTGACCTCTTGTAGGAGAAGACAGGGGGACTGCTCCCAGAGAATTTTTGTCAATGAAATTCACTCATAAAATTTTGATTGGCCTAGTGCTATACTAGAAAATACTTGTCCAAGGTGCCATACTGCGAGATTGAACTCCAAACCACATAATTGCAAAATGAGCTACTTAACCACATAGCTACACCTGTACTTATACATACATACATACATACATATATATATATTTGGTCATGTCATAAATAATGTTTTTATACTTCTTTTATTTTTCAAAATTATGATAATGAAGTTCTTTTTTAATCTAAAATATACTCTCCTTCATTTTCTACAATGCTCTTCCGATTATCTGGTATACTTGCAAGGCCCCTCTTCCAAAATTCACTTGTCTGTGACAAAAAATACTCCTCCAGCACTGTTCTGACCTCATCTACAGAATTAATATTTTTTCCATCCAAATGATTTTGGGATGGGACAATGTCTGACGAATATGTTGGATGGAGCATCATTTCCCATTCAAACTGCTCCAGCCTTTAGAATGTCATCCTCGCTGTATGTAGCTGAGCATTATTCTGATGGAGGAACACCTTTCATCTTGAAACCAAAGATGATCGTTTTTCTTCTAGCACTGACTCAAGCTGCTCACAGTAGATCTCCTTTGTTATCATTTGGTTTGGGTTTAAAAGTTCAAAGTGGACTTAACCTTTCACATCCCACCAAACAGGTAACAAAACCATAAGTAGGTGAAGACCTTCGTTAGTCCGGGGTGCTGGTGTTTCTCCTTTCCCTACCTACTATCTTCAGCACTTGACATTTTTATAGAGAACCCATTTCTCATCACCAGTCACTATTCAGTCCAAAAAAGGTTCATTTGTGGGATGTGAGAATAAAGAAGAGCACACATACACTTTCTGCATGTGATTAGACTTTTGAGGAACCCATTGACCCAATTTGCTGTCTTTTCTGATGGCATGCAGGTGCCGATGAATAGTTGAATGACCAAACTCAAGCTTCTTTGCTAGTTGCTCAACAGTTACAATGAGATTTTGTTCCACCAGGGTTTGTAGGATGTCCTCGTCGAGCTCTACAGATCTTCCAGGATGAGGCTTGTCTTCTAGGCTGTAGTTTCTGGCTCAGAATTTCTGGAACCACCGTTGACACTGGCTTACGCTGATTGTCTAAGCACCATATACTACATTAATATTCTTTGCGCTTTCCATTGCGTTGTTGCCTTTATTGAACTCATAAAGCAAAATATGCCAAATATGCTCCTTTGTCACTTCCATTATAGCTTTGAAAAAATAACTGTTAAGATCAAACTGCACTTTTCAAAACTTGCTCTAAGAATAAGTACAAGTTAAAATTACTACCTGCTTTTATGGCAATATGATGCAGGTAGTTTATCTTTCCTCCTCTGACTTTTAGTTCATGCAATTGAAAAAAAACACATTATTTATAAGATGACCCAATCTATATAATATGTATATTCTCTCTTTTATCTTTTATTTGTTTCAGTCATTAGACTGTGGCCATGCTGGGGCACCACCTTGAAGGATTTTAGTCAAATGAATCAACTCCAGTATTTATATTATTTTTTTTTCAAGCCTAGTATTTATTTTATCAGTCTTTTTTGCCAAACTGCTAAGTTATGGGGTTGTAAACACACCAGCACTGGTTGTCAAGTGGTGATGAGGGGACAAACACATACACAAAGACATACACACATACACACTCACAGATATATGAATATATATATATATATATATATATATATATATATACACACACACACACACACACACA
>NC_069003.1:21168255-21173255 GCF_001194135.2 Octopus bimaculoides
TTTAAAATACTGCTTTTTCCAAAAATAAGCCCATGGGTTTAAATACAGACTTAAATAATTTTGCTTAAATAATTTTTTTCTGAAAATAATAAAAATGACTGGGGCTATACATGAAAAGAGTTGCTGAATATAAGCTCATAAGTTTAAAATCGGATGTACTTATTTTTGGAAAAACCCAGTAATGCTTTTATAATTTTTGTTTTAACAAAATATAGTAAATTTTTAAAATGTTGTTCTCGGCTGCAATATTTTAAGTACATAGAATTTTAATTTTAAGTACTTTTTTAGTTTCCTTTAGAGATGACAAATTAGGCAAATTCTACTGTAGAAATATTGTTCTGTACTTTTCCAGGTGTAATAACATGCATGCACCCACATTTTTCATTGTAATATCTATAACGTTATATACATGCCTATGTATATAAATATTGACAGATAGGAATAGAGAGAGATAGAGAAGTGAATGGTGTGTGTGGATTTTAGTCATGGTGAGTGAAACTAAAGAAAAAGAGGTTTGTGGAAACATGGAAAGACAGAAGTGGACAGTGTATGTGTGTGTGTATGAGAGAGAGAGAGAGAGACAGAGAGTGGGGAGAGAGAGAAAGAGAGAGAGAGAAACAAAGACAGAGAGAGCTGGAGGGTGGAAAAAGGCATGAGAGATGGTAGAGGAGGAAGGAATGAAAATAGAGTGGAATATAAAAAAAGAAAGGGTTTGTGTATGCGTGTGTGTGTGTGTGTCTGTGTCTGTCTGTGTGACATGGATTCCTTAAATACTTGAAAAACAGCAGGGACATAACAAACTAATATTGTTGGGTATATATATATACACACACACACAATACTGAGCATACACATACAAATTATAGGATATATATACAAATACAGAATTACTGGGTATATACAAATACACACAGAGTTACTGGGTAGATATAAACACACTTAATTATTGGGTATATATAAATACATAATTACTAGGTATACATTAGCACACAAAACAGGGTATATACAAACACATAGTTACTGGATTTATATGTAAATACACATTGTTGTGTATATACAAATACACATAATACTTGGTATATATAAATATACAAGCAATATGTAAATAAGAATATACATTGTCCATTGCTTTCAGCAGATCCTTCACTAAGTAGGCCGTTCTCTGGCCTGATCTCTGCAATATCTCACTATTCATGTTGGGCAAATAAGTAGCTGAGTATTCCAGAGACAAAGTACACTCAATGGATTACCCAGGCAAAAATCAGTTACGTTACATGGGGTGTAATAAAGCTGGACTCGTGAATTACATGTATTGTTCATCCATTGCACTCTTAACATGGTTTCTGTTGACCCAGCTTCACTCAAGTGTTGGCCAGGGCTATGCTTGCCCAAGATGCCACAAGGCAGGATAGAACTTGGAGCATCTTGATTGCAAAGTAAATACTTTAACCACTTGACCATGGTTTAAGCACACACGCACACATTCACTACAACACACACATATACACACTTATAATGCATACACAGACATACACTCTCTCTCTCTCTCTCTCATATATAATGGATATATACACATATATATTCAATCACTACATATAACATATATCTTTTATCTTTTACTTGTTTCAGTCAGTAGACTGTGGCCATGCTAAAGCACCACCTTAAAGAATTTTTAGTCAAATGAATCAACCCCACTACTTGTTTTTTTAAAGCCTGTTACTTACTCTATTGGTCTCTTTAGGGGATGTAAACACACCAACACTGGTTGTTAAACAGTAGCAGGGGACAAACACAGACACAAACACATCTATCACATAGTTTCCATCTATCACTCATAAGGCTTTAGCTGGCCTGAGGCTATAGAAAACACTTGCCTAAGGTGCCATGATATAAGACTAAACCTGAGACCATGGGGTCGGGAAGCAAGCTTCTTACTGTATGGCACTCTATCACACAAACACATATGTACACATAATGTAATCACACAGACATTCAATGCAAACAAACACTGAATTGACACAATGCGTGCACACGTGTGCATACACACACACACACACACCAAGGTTCATACGATGTATAAAACATTGAGAGAGAGAGAGAGAGAGAGAGAGAGAGAGAGACAGTGAATAAGAATAGAGAAGAGATATAAATGAAGAGAGAGAAAAAAGAGAAAATGAAAGAGAAAAAGAAAAGCAAGGTTATGAAAAAGTGAAGGAGAGAAATCTGAGACAAACGAGACATGATAGCTAGACAGACAGTCAGACAAACAGGTAGACAGACAAACAACCAGACAGACAGTAAGATATGTGAGTTACTTTCTCCATTTAATAATGTTAGGTGCATGTGCATGGCTTAATAGTTAGGATACTTGGCTTTTGGATGTAAGATCATGAGTTCAATTCCTGGCAGCCCATTGTGTCCTTGAGCAAGACTCTTTAGTTCACATTGCTCCAGCCCACTCAGTTAGCAAAAATTAGTTGTACCTGCTATATTTCAAAGGGCCAGCCTTGTTACATTCTGTGTCATGCTGAATCTCTCTGACAATTATGTTAAGGTTATACATGTCTGTGGAGTACTCAGCCACTAGCACATTAATTTCACAAGCAGGCTGTTCTGTTGATAAGATAAACTGAAACACTTGTCACTGAAAGTGATGAAGTGCCAGTTAAATGTTATTATTGACATCAATGGAAAAGAAACTGTCATGGATTTAGTAACAGACAGGAACAAAGAAAAAAAGAAACAAACAAAAAGAGTAAATCAGAAAGAGGAGGGTTCCACTTACCATTTGTGATGTTGTCCTTTAAAAACTGGAATTCTTTGTCCCAGTCCACGGTGAATCGTTTGACTAGGAGAAATGCATTGACTGGATTACCAACAAAGTGATCCGGATTTTCCAGAGCAAAAGTACTGTGCCTGTCGTAATCCTCAGCAACGCTGTAAAATATGCCAAACAGAAAAGAATTACCAAACAGAACCACCACACACTTGTTCCTATTTACTACATTCATCTCTAACACACACACACACACACACACACACACACACACATGCATATATATATATATATATATATATATACATAAATATATATAAGTATATGCACAAATATATACAGTGACCAGTAAATTCCACCGTGGTAAATTCCACCATGGAAAATGTCACCATAGGTAAATTCCACCATGTCGTATATTTCACCTTAGATAAATTTCACTATAGGTGAAATTATCATCATTATTATTATCATTATTATTATTATCATTATTATCATTATCAAATCATCATTTAGGAGGGTTCCACAATGCTTTGCGCTCATCACTAACATCCACACATCCAAATTTGTGGGAACTGTGCACTGCCCTTAAGTCTGAGGAAGGATTAAGCCAGACAAAAATTGCACACATTTGATGTGGAGACTCAACAACAACAAAAAAGACTTATCAAATTATTGATGCATGACTGAAGAAGCTAGTTCAGGAATATCAAAATGAAAACCCTCTGCAGTTTTTAAGAAGTATTGCACACAGTTTGTCTTAAGAAATTTTTTAAATAAATCAAACTTTCTTATCCTAACTCTGCTTCACAATGTAATAGCTGTTATCTTTTATCCTATTGTTATGATAAAATGTGTGCTAAAATTTAATCTTTTCTTTCTTTATCCCAAATTATATTATTTTTGAAATTTTGTGATTAGTTTTTTGTCATAGATTTTTGTTCCAAGGGAATACATTAAAGTGATCCCATCTCAATTCAAGTAGATTATAAAGGTTATTTTCTATCTCCCCTTCAGATTCTCTCTCTCTTTCTCTCTCTCTCTCTCTCTCTCTCTCTCTCTCTCTCTCTCTCTCTCTCTCTCTCTCTCTCTCTCTCTCTTTCTTCTTAAGATTTGAGAGATAGATTAAATAACATAGGTATTGACCCATGGTCTAGAGAAACTGACCATGGTGATTATTAGCAGGTGGAATTTACCATGGTGGAATTTACCTATGGTGAAATTTACCTGGTGCAATTTTCCATGGCGGAATTTACCACAGTGGAATTTATCTAGAACCATATATATATACATATATGTAAATATATGTGTAATGTCAGTGTGCATACACAACAGAGTGTAAGCGCCCTGAGAGAAAAGTTGGATATAAGAGGCATCAAACGTGGTGTGCAAGAGAGATAACTGCACTGGTATAGTCATGTGTTACGTAAGGATGAGGACAGCTGTGTGAAGTGTCACACCCTAACAGTGGAAGGAACCTGTGGAAGAGGTAATCCCAGGAAGACATGGGATGAGGTGGTAAAGCATGACCTTTGAACGTTGGGCTTCACAAAGGCAATGACAGGAGGCCGAGACCTTTGGAGATATGCTGTTAGTGAGAAGACTTGGCAACTAAAGTGAGATCGCAGCCATGGCTGATGTCTGGCCCATTGAAGAGTACCCCTAATATGCCAGGTGATATGATATGCTTGAGAAGACCTGTTGAGTAAAGTAAAACCAAAGTCTTAGTTGTGGGCAGTGCCCTTGAGTGGCTCCCATGCCAGTGGCACATAAAAAGTACCATCCAAACATGAGCGATGCCAGTGCCTCCTGACTGGCTCCCGTACCGGTGGCACATAAAAAGCACCATCCAAACGTGACCAGTGCCAGTACCTCCTGACTGGCTCCTGTGCCGGTGGCACGTAAAAAGCACCTGCTACACTCTCGAAGTGGTAGATGTTAGGAAGGGCATCCAGCTGTAGAAACACTGCCAGATCAGATTGGAGCTTGGTGCAGCTGCTGGCTTTCCAGATCTCAGTCAAACCATCCAACCCATGCCAGCATGGAAAATGGACGTTAAATGGTGATGATAATAATGATGATGTATGCATATGCAGATTTAAGGAAGAATGTTATGATCAAGAAGGTGAATCTCAGCGATTTTTTTGTGTGCACAGTTTGTGACAGACCATGCCTTTCTTTCTTTTGCTGGGCTCAAATCTCATTTGTGAACCCATGTAAAACAAAT
>NC_069003.1:21180236-21183565 GCF_001194135.2 Octopus bimaculoides
ATATATATATATATATATATATATATATATAATATATATATATGAATAAACATCCACACATTAAGCTAATGTTAGCATCTCTGAATGAGACCAACTAAATTCCAATCAGTTATTGACAAATCTTGACACAAATCAATCGCCATCAAACACCACCACCACCACTACCACCATGGCTACCATGATCCCCACTACCCACCACTACCACCACCACCACCACCAAACCATTCCTAACCTATTACTGAAAACAAAAGCCAGTTGAACTAACAACCTGCATAATTATAAAGAAATAAATAATTCAACAAATAAGTGCAAGTATGGTTCATCAATTCATGACATCAATGGAGTCAAACCTGCCATATTTTGCCATGAATCATTATAATTCCTTTTTGTGTGTGTGTGTGTGTGTGTGCACACGTGCTTGTGTGTGAGTGTAAATATATATGTTATGTATGGCATGGCTGTGTAAAGAAGCTTGCTTCCCAACCATGTAATTTAGAATTCAGTCCGACTATGCAGCATCTTGCACGGGAGTGGCTGTGTGGTAAGTAGCTTGCTTACCAATCACATGGTTCCAGGTTCATTCCCACTGCGTGGCACCTTGGGCAAGTGTCTTCTACTATAGCCTCGGGCTGACCAAAGCCATGCGAGTGGATTTGGTAGACGGAAACTGAAAGAAGCCCGTCGTATATATGTATATATATATATATATGTATGTGTGTGTCTGTTTGTCCCCCCAGCATCGCTTGACAACCGATGGTGGTGTGTTTACGTACCCGTAACTTAGCGGTTCGGCAAAAGAGACCGATAAAATAAGTACTAGGCTTACAAAGTCCTGGGGTCGATTTGCTCGACTAAAGGCGATGCTCCAGCATGGCCACAGTCAAATGACTGATACAAGTAAAAGAGTAAGTGTCTTCTACTACAGCTCCAGGCTAACCGAAGCCCTATGAGTGGATTTGGTAGATGGAAACTGTCTGGAAGCCCAATATATTTATAACATATATACGAGGCTGAGTTAAAAAATTTTTTTGATTTTCACTGATGTTTTTCGGCAACTTGTATCTCTATACTCGGTTATTAATTTGATGCAACTTGTCCAATCATTGTTCAATTCTTTATTCTCATAAGTAACATATAAACATTGTTTATTCTTTACTTTACAACCTTAATAATGTGTGGTGAAAAAGTTACTATTAGATTGGTTTAATACTACCTGTAGAAAAAAGGACCAAGTGCAAGGGCAGCGGTAAAAGAAATTAATGTTGTGAAAGGCCCAGGAACTGTCAACAAAAATGTGGCACAAAACTGGTTCAGATGTTTCAAGGAAGGTGACACTAGCCTTAAAGACAAACCAAGGTCAGGAAGACTCTTCAGTTGTGGGAGATGAAGCGTTGCTTGAAATGATTGAACACCCAGGCACAAGCACTCATAAATTATTGGTAGAACTTGGTCCTTCACAAAGCACCATCAATCAATGCTTCTATAAGCTTGGTTTTGTGAACAGACACAGTCAAGAAGCTCCTCATGAACTAACCAATGATCAGGTTCAATGACATGTGAACATTTGCAAACAACTGCTGCTGCAAATACCTGAAGTGCTCGTTTTTGGTGATGAATTGTAACTGGGGATGGAAAATGGGGCCTATTTTTTGAAAATCCTGATACGAGAAACCAATAGCTTTGTTCCAGCCAGGCTTCAGAACTTGTTGTGAAACAAGGGTGGTTTGAACAGAAGGTCATGTTGTGTGTTTGGTGGAATTTTGAAGTGATGTTGTGCATTGATCTTGTCCCAGATGGTCATGCTGTGAACACAAAACCTTTATGCTGAACAACTGCAGTGAATATATGATAACTTGAAAGCCTGTTACTGGCATTGATCAATCAAAGACACACACACAGCCACAGCATGACAATGTCCCAGTACACACTGCCAAAGTAACCAAGTACAAACTTGAGGGGCTGGAAGAGTTGTTTTACTTTACCAACTTTAACACTTTAGCATTATTCTGTCAAATGTAATGTTTATTTGCATTCTTTTGAATTAATTTTGCATTATCTTGTAATTTTGAGATTTCAGTGTGATTAATTAATTTTAGAACGATATTGTAGGATAAGTGTGACAAGCCAGATCTGGCCAGATTGAACATAAGACAGATAGAATATTTGTGCCTGATATGGCCAATTTAAATGCAAAAGGTTAAAAGCTGCTGACCAGTCATAGTCTCAGAGAAATACTAGTTGATGCACATGACAGGAGGGGAAATAAAATTAGAGACTTATAAACATAGGTGCAGTTATGGCTGTGTGGTAAGAAGCTTGCTTCCCAACCACACAGTACTGGGTTCAGCCCCACTGTGTGGCAACTTGAGCAAGTGTCTTCTACTAGAGCCTCGGGCTGATCAAAGCCTTGTGAGTGGATTTGGTGGAGGGAAACTGAAAGAAGCTTATCATATATAAGTGTGTGTGTGTTGACAACTGGTTTTAGTATGTTTACATCTCCGTAACTTAGCAGGTCAGCAAAAGAGACTGATAGAATATATACGAGGTTTTAAATAATAAGTACTGAGCCTATAAGTTTGACTAAAATCCTTGAAGGTGGTGCCCCAGCATGGCTACAGTCTAATGACTGAAACAAATAAAAAAGTAAAACATAGAGGGGCAGACAACAGGAAGTTCTGACTTCATTTGACGCCACCTGTTGAGGAATACGGACTAGATCTGTGTGACTGGTGCAAAGTTGCAGCCAGACAGAAGATGACACACTAATACAGTTGATGAAGTTATGAAAGTGAAGAATGTGGCTTGGACAGACTGGAAGAAGGCTGTGGTGGTGGTGGTGGTGGTGGTGGTAGTGGTGGTGGGGAACAGTAAAGTACAAGGTTAAGTAGCAAGAAGAAAAGCTAGACATCATTATTATCATCACCAGCACCTTCACCATATCTGCCACTGCCACCATCACTCTCCTGTCGTTATCATCATCATCTGTGATAGGTCAAATAGAATTTGCTGAAGCAGATTTTTATACAGCCAAATGCCATTCCTGTCACCAACACAGACAGACAGACACACACACACACACAGATAAATAGATGGATAAACAGAGGTATACAACGACAGGCTTCTTTCAGTTTCTGTCTACAAATCCATTCCCTAGGCTTTTACCCGCCCAGTACTATTGTAGGGGACACTTGCCCAAGGTGTCACACACTGGGATTAAACCCAAAACCATGTGGTTTGAAAGAGAACTTCTTAACTACACAGCCATGTGAAAGAGCTTAAGTCCCCCATAACATAGTAGTTCAGCAAAAATGATCAGAGTAAGTACCAGA
>NC_069003.1:21183575-21185361 GCF_001194135.2 Octopus bimaculoides
AAAAAAAAAAAAAGAAACGGCATAAGCACTCTTCAAGTCAATGCCCCAGCATGGCCACAGTCCAATGACTGAAACAAGTGAAAGATAAAAGACAAACAATTTTAAAATTTTGACAGCTGAGCAACCTAGTCAAACAATTTTGCAATTCAACTCTCTTTATACGAATGCATACATTTGTATATCTGTATACACACACACATCTGTATGTATGATAATAAATGTAGAATGAAAAGTAAGACCATAACCAAACATGTGACTAATATTAAAAGACTAAATGGCACCGGCTATAAATATCTCTTCTACAGCATGAAAACAAATGGATAACTTGTGAGGTTGAAATCTGAAAATACAGTGCATGCATGAATGTATATGTATAAGCACACACACACACACACACACACGTTCATATATATATTAACACATGCATACACATGTATACATGAATACATATATACATGCATGTATATGTTTGTGTGTGTGTGTGTGTGTGTGTGTGTTGTGAATGTGTGCAGACCCACACACAAAGATGTGTATAGATATAGATATAAATATGGTTGTGTGGGTAAGGATCTTGCTGTGCAGCCACATGGTTTCAGGTTCAGTCCCACTGCACAGCACATTGGGCAAGAGTCTTCAGTTCAATGCCAGCAAGACCCAGAAGAAGAAGGCCTTCCATTATGGAAACAATTTTGGTGCAGTAAAATCCAAAAGTAAGGTGCAAAGGCAGAGCTGAAAAAGCAGAGATCCAACAGGAGAGAAGCAGAAAAGACAACCCAGGGTTGAGAGAACAGTACAGAAAAATTGCTGATGATGACCTATGCTCCATAGGAAGCAAAGGGCTTAAGTACACAATTGTGTGATCCCCTCAAATAGGAATACAAAGATGGGAAGACAATTGCAACATGGAAATTTGTAGACTACTTCATTTCAACACAAACATCATCATTATCATCATAATTTAACCTCCATTTTCCATGCTGGCATGGGTTAGAACTGGCAAAAGCTGGGGTCACACTAGCTTCCATAGTCTGTTTTGGCTTGGTTCCTATGGTCAAATGTCCTCTCTAACACTTACCACTTTACAGAGTGTACCGGGTGCTTTTTATGTGGCACCATCACCAGTGCTTTTTACATGGCACCAGCAACTGTGCTTTTTATATAGCACTATCACTAATGCTTTTTACGTGGCACCAACACCCAATGCTTTTTACGTGGCACTTTGGTTTTAGAATATCATATGTACTCACAAATGCACAGATATACACAATTTATACAATTTTTTAAAGTTTGGCATAATAATATAATCTTTGAAAACAATCCATTCAGTCCTTTAGAGGAAACAGATCTCGTAAGAGTTTTTTTTTTTTCTCTTCCATTCTCACCCTCCTTAAAGAAATTGGCTGCTGTGGTAATGGTGGTGGGATGGGGAGAGAGTGATTGAATGGAACAATTCCACTTTCAGAGAATTTGACAATTGTCCACTCCACCTTCCCCCACCCAATTAAAATGTCAAGGACATTCCCTGACATTGTTGACTTATAGTCAGTTCATCCTACCACACCACAACTAACAGTTTAAAATGGATTCAACTGTTTCTCAACAAGATTTATTAGAAATTAAAGAAAACTCAGAATATAAGAATACCTATTTCTTTACTGCCCACAAGGGGCTACACACAGAGGGGACGAACAAAGACAGACAAACGGATTAAGTCGATTATATCGACCCCAGTGCGTAACTGGTACTTATTTAATCGACCCCGAAAGGATGAAAGGCAAAGTGGACC
>NC_069003.1:21186069-21186723 GCF_001194135.2 Octopus bimaculoides
GTGCTAACCTAAATATATGTCTTGAGTTCTATTTTTCCTGTTGACATTATCAAATCTCTCTCTCTCTCTCTCTCTCTCTCTCTCTATATATATATATATATATATATATATATATATATAGATAGATAGATACACACACACACACATCTGTATATGGGTATATAGATGTGTGTGTGTGGATATGACTTTAAACTACAACTGGTAGTGCACCTCTAGTTTGGGAACTTTAGGAGTGTGGAACCACCTCATAGCCCCTATTTTTTGTACCAGGTCTTCTTGAACGCGGAGTAGTAGCACCTATTAGGGTCCCAGCTATTGGTTAACTACCATATGTGATGACAATCCATCTGAAAAAGGGGATGCAGACATACCACTGGTTAGTGTTGGGTATGCAGTTAAGACCACAGAGAGTGAGGGACCCCTAGCTGTTGTCTGAGCATCCTTCTAGTAGAGGGACACCTGCAGTTTCACATGATCACTGGTCATCTCGCTTCAGCCTGTTACTAAGTGCTAATCACAGGGACTCAGAGAGGAGTATTTGTACATCCAGTAATGTGTGTTGACTTAACTAGTCTGAAACGCGCGCGCGTGCACACACACACACACATGTATATACATATATGACAGACTATCCTGTCAAAGATGACACATAAG
>NC_069003.1:21186823-21189509 GCF_001194135.2 Octopus bimaculoides
TATATATATATAAGAAAAGGAAAATGGAATTCATGAGATTCTTTCTTAATCAATATGATTGTTTCAACCCATCGTGCATCAGTTCCTAATGGATAGGATTCCGTACAAATAATTGTAGTATATCATTCGGCGAAGATGTCTTGTCAGGTGATTTGTCAGAGGATACCTCATTCTTCAAGCCTTTAGCATTTAAAGCAGCCACATCCAAACTGACCAGATCTGGCCTCTCACGCCTACCCTACAATTACATTCTAAAAATATCCAACCACATCATTGAAATCTCAAAGCTACAAGATAATGCATGATTAATTCAAAACAATATGACTGATAAGCATTACATTTGACAGAATAATTTGAATGTTGAAGGGTTAATCTCCATCTCACTTCTTTCAATTAGAATACATTTTGGTATTTGCCTGTAGCTGGTAGCATACAGAAGAAGCATGATTTAGAATGAAGAACAGTTCTATTATAGGTAATATGCTTATGTGTGTGTGTGTACGTACACACATATACATGCAAAAATGCATACAAACATTATATCCATCAAACAGGCGTAATTTAAAAAACATACATCCATGCATGCATATATACATACGTGTCTATATATGTACATACATAATTACATAGATATTATATACATAAACACATATGTATTACATGTACACATATATTCATATCTATATAAATACATATTTATATTGATACATACATGTGAGTGTGTGTGTGTGTGTGTATATATATATATATATATATATACACACACGCACACACACACATTCATACATGCTACATATGATACATACATACAGACTTACACACAAATATTTAAAACTCCTTACAAGTTAATATAAATGTGTTACATCTTCAAATTTATAGCAAAACAAAGAAAAGAGGAAAACGAAAAAAGTTCGAAAAAAAATGAAGATTAAAAAGAAAGCAAAAAGATTTCTTCAAATATTTGCAAGACAGAAATGGTAGATATTAACAAATTGCATTTATAGGTGAAGGGTACTTAATAAAATATAAGTCTTTCATTGAATAAAAGATAACCATTACAGTAGAAATTTTGCAAGAAGTTTCTAGATTTAAAAACTTATTGAATGAACTTTTTCCATGAAATAGAAATTTTTTCAATGAAGAAAGAAATTCTGAAAAAGCATTTCAAAAAAGTAGTTTTTATATATTTCAACAACTGCTTTTACAAAGTTTCTGATATATTCTTAAACTGTATCCTAATAAAACTCTTGGTTATTCCGATAGACACCATCATCATTTAATGTATCTTCCATACTGGCATGGGTTGGACAGTTTGACAGGATCTGATTAGTTGTATTCATGGTGCTCCAATATCTGCTTTGGAATGGCTCCTACAGGATGCCCTTCTTAGCACAAAGCACAGGGCACCAGCACTATTAAGTTTACCATGCAACTCGCAAGACTAAAGAGCCCTCTCAACTGGGTGGGAGTGTAGTAAAGAGGGAGGCAGCTTTATAGTAGGTGTTGAGAGAAATAAGGAATAAGAACAGGTTTCTTGCCAGAGAGGAGATACAGTGCTACCTTGCATTACATATGAGTGGATGAGAGCAGATAAAGAGAGATAAAGGTGTTGATGAGGTGTCAGAATGTGCCCTCAATGTACAAGAATGTGAATAGAATGAAAACAGAAGATTGGTGAGAATGGAAAGGCAGAATGTGGATAGTTTTGCTAGAGCATATGGGGAGAGGGAAAAATATCTGGTAGTATAGAAAGAGTGATCAATGCAAAATGTGAGTGGAGAAGAATGATGTTAAGAATGAAGGATCCACACACAGAGCAAAATATGAGTATATAAGTAGTGCAAAAGTGGAATCAAATATTTAGATTTGATGAAGGGCTCTTCATAACACTCCAAAAAATAGTCCAACTAGAAAGGTTAGGTTTTTTTTTATCATTTTCTTTGGACAAACAATTTTATTCCATTTTTAAACTATGTTGTTCTTTAGCCACAGGTCAAGCAGATCTAGGATCAAAGCATTCTAGTTGTGACCACCCCCATCGTCTTAGATATCTGGGACTGTAATTTCTGTTTTTTGCATGTGGAACAAGCATGCACAGGTCTCTTCATTAGTGCAGTGTGTGTATGTATGTATGTATGTATGTAGGTAGGTATGTATGTGTGTGTAGTACACATGTATGTTTATATGAATGTAGAAAGGTATGTTTCTCTGTATGCCACATGTGTCTGTATCACCAAGTATGTTTATTTGTCTATGTATGTATATGTCACTATGCGCATACATATGCAACTGTGTGCACAGATGTTTATAGGTAAATAAATACATTTGTAGATATGGAACAGGAAAACTCTACACTTGAACAAAAGCATAAATAAAACAAAACAACAAACATGAATGTTACATTTCAAGAATTATTTTGAAAGAATGTCCAAGAATTCTTCATTTTCTTTCAATTTCTTTAACTTGTTTCAATTATTGAACTGTGACCATGCTAGGGCATTGCCTTGAAGGGTTTTTAGTCAAACAAATTAACCTTAGAATGTAAAAGATGGACAAAATACCACTAAGCATTTAGTTTGGCATGCTAATGATTTTGTCAGCTTGCTACCTTACCAATAATATTAGTTATCCTTTCTGAAATTTTCGAAGGAGGAGCCAGTCAATTTCATTGACCCCCCCCCCCCCC
>NC_069003.1:21195183-21200030 GCF_001194135.2 Octopus bimaculoides
GGGGTCCTTAGGCAAAAATGGTTGAGAACCACTGATCTAACGTGTTCTCAAGGCGGCGAGCTGGCAGAACCTTTAGCGTGCCGGACAAAATGCATAGTGATATTTCGTCTGTCTTTAGAATCTTTTCAATCTGACCGACAGATTTTTTAATAATTTTTTTTTAACTAAACACTTTGAAACTTTAGACACTGAACTTAAACACGAAATTACTTCTAAAATACAAAATTTTGTCCAAAACCTTAACAGTAAACTCTGTTCTATGTGACACATTCTACCAGTATCCGAAGTTTCAAAGTGTTTAGTTAAGAAAAAAATTAATTAAAAAAATCTGTCGCTCAGATTGAAAAGATCCTGTCTTTACAGTCTAAGTTCAAATTCCGCTGTGGTCGATCTTTCGGGGTCGATAAAATAAGTGCCAGTCAAGCACTGGGATCGATCACTTCCCCCTCCTTTCAAAAACTGTGGCCGTTTGCCAGAATTTGTAACTTTTATCTAATATGTCCTGTGTGTTCTTTTTTTAAAATGGTAGTGTCAAATTTGAGGGTGACACTGCTGCTACTTTCAAGCACGTCATGAGAAAACTGAAGATCTTAAAAGTCATCCTCGTTACCGTTCGTTGCAATAGCTATCCCCAACCCATCACTGATCGCACAGATCGGTCAAAGCTGTCCCATCTATGACTATTGCGCTTTTTTTGTCTCTTGAAGAAAATATTCCTCATGTAGTAGGGTGTGGTTTGAGGAACTATTGATTGACTGCTATTTCTAGCAATCCTAGCGCCCACCTAATAGAATCCTCTTTTGTAGGTAGACTTTAACGTTTGCTTATAAAATATGAAAAGTTGTAAGAATGATGGTGGTTGACTGTCAGTTAAGATATCTAGAAAAATCTCTTCTACGAGCGAAGGAAAACGAGTGACAGCCAGCAATGTGCATGGGTGGGTTAAGAGTAAATATGGGTTAATTAAAAATGAAATCACTATATATACTGTCTTAATGGGATAGGGGGAAATTAAACCCCCACGACAGGAACAATCAAAACTACTCTGATGCTATATCAACAATGAGATTGAAAACAAGAAACCAAGTCTCTCTCAAATTATACGTTACGGTCTTTAAAAAGAGGATGAAAGTTCGAGAAATACTGTCTAGAAGAAAAAGAAAGAAAAAGACGATATAATCGTTGCTGGGATGTCTTTAATCATAATATTCTGCAAGGACCTAGGATTAAACGATTACATCCACACCAACAATATAACAATGTGTCGGACAAAAGGCCACTCAGCATTTCGTCCGGTTCAGACGTTCTGAGTTCAAATTCCTGAGATTGACTGTCTTTCTTCCTTTCTGGGTCGAGAAAATAAGTTACCAGTTAAGCACTGGGATCGATATATTTAACTAGATCCCTTAATATTTCAGGCCTCGTATCAATTGAAGAGACTTATTATTTCGATCAATGTCTGTTTGAGATAACACTAAATAGCGCAAAATCCTAACTTTTAATCGATTAAAAGAAATATTTTATATGGACAAGCATGTTTTCTATAACTATAACGGCGATGACATACACATTACAAAAGAAATTACCAGCAAACGAGGATGTGTTTACACCACTGATACCCTACCTGGGTTATCTTAAACTCCTAGGGTGCGAGATGGCTGGTTAGAGGGTACGTGCGACAAAGATACTTTACAAAAATCTCATTTCGGAATAAGATTATTGACTAATTTTTTAAAATAACTTTATTAAGCACACTAAGAACTTAATTATTCCCGTTAAATGTACTATCTGTGGTTCAGTTTAAATATTAAAAAAAAATATTGTTAGAAGATTTACATTTTTATCTTTAAATGTGATGTTCCCATTGTCGGGAGTGGGTGGTGAAAATATACCAAACATTTCCAAGGGATAAGAGGCAAAGAAAAAAGTTGAGAAAAAGTTTGTTTTACATTGCAGCTCGGCATGTTAGAAATAGCAGTCAAAATCCCCCTAGCTTATATACCACTATCACGTGTCAACGAAGGGTCTCTATGCGGTGGTTCGACACACGAGAAATAACAGTTAAACATTCTTCATATCCCACCCTATCGAAAGTTTCTATGTATATTACCTCTTCATGCTAAAAATAGCAGCTAAAACGCCCTCATGTCACGCTACCATCTCAAGTCAATGAAGAAGCCTTGGCATAATATCTTGACATTCTAGAAATAGCAGCGCACTCCTTAAATGAAAATACTCGACGATGTAGTCCCTGATGTCCAAAAAGAAACGGTATGGTCACGACTGAAATGCCTTCCCTCGGAGGTCTGTCTGTTCGAAAAGAACCGAACTCAGAAGGACAACTTCACAAAAATACGAACCAAATGTGGGAGCCTTTACGTAGTTGTTCGGCCTGCTAAACTTGCAGCTAAATCTCACTCTAATCACACTATACCGTTTCAGAAATAAGAACACAATATGTACACTGTGCTTAATTGAAAAAAGTGTTATTTCTCGGCTTTCTTCAATCTAGATGTCATTTGTCGCTACACTACATTCATCGGAACTTAGATCTTCACTCTGCGTTTGTGAAGTTGTAATCCCTTTGAGACACAACACAGAGGATTTGCAGGCTAATCCCTCTCTGTAGAGCTTACATGTTTGGCATAACAGTGATCAGTAGGCAGAAAGCCATCGGGTTCGCTGTGGAGGATCAGGAGGTGCGAGAACTCGAAAGGGGCAGTGCTAACTGGACACAAGCTAGGGTTTAATCAACCGTGGACGAGTTGTTTTGGTGAGGGTATCTGATTGTTTGAAAGACCCCAAAACACCGAATGACCACAGGACTGATGATGTACCTGGTGCATCACAAGACGATGTATGGAAAATCTTTCCCTTGAATGAGTGCAGCTGAGTGGATTTAGTTTTAAACTATTATAATTAATGGCGAAGAAGGAAAAATTAAGTCGATTTAAAAAAAAAAAGAGTAACTTGTTCCAATGGAATGTCAAAATCATCGGAGCAATGTTTATTCCAGCGTTCTGAGTTCAAATCCTGCCAATTATGCTTAGCAAAATTCTGTTGATCTAAGAAGTATAAATTATTAAGTCATGTCAAACTATTCGGTGGGCTTTCAGAATAAGCTGCACTCCAACTGTTATGTCTACGAGTGCTCTAGGTGTTCCGATCAACGAAATAGCCTGCTCGCGAAATTAACGTGCAAGTGGCTGAGCACTCCACAGACGTGCGTACCTTTAACGTAGTTCTCAGGGAGATTCAGTGTGACACAAAATGAGAAAAGGTTGACCTTTTTGAATTACAAGTACCACTAATTTTTGCAAGCTGAATGGACAGGAGCAGCGCGAAATAACGTGCCATGCTCAAGAACACAACGTGCCGCCGGAAATCGAACTCACGACCTTATGACTGTGAGCCGAATACCCTAACCACTAACCTTCTGAATAGCCATCACTACCCATAGGGTAAAAAATGGCAAAAACGAATTGGATGGGTTCCCTCCACCCACCGAACTTCATTTTGTAGTATTTAGGATCATAAAACAAGAATTGCGATTCATAAAAAAAAAATTTTTGCTAAATATTTTAATTTTTTAAAAATATTTTACCAACTTCCGTTCCATATTTCGTGCCATTTCCCAGTCCATATGGGAGAGTGATAGCTATTCCAAAAATCCACCAAAAGATTCTCAAATAACAAGAGTACGCCTGTTCATAAGGCACTGAAACCAACTTCCTGAAGTCACTGACAAAAGTAAATACGGCGCTACATTCAAATAACATATAGTCGCCATTAATATATTTATTTGGTTTTCAAATGTCAAGGCGTATTATTAATATTTTTAGTTTTACTTATACTGAAAATATCTATAGAGATTGTTAGATTCCTCAAAGAAATAGATACGATATACTATATGACATATTGTAAATTAACCAGGCTGCAAACATTAGAAAAATTGATGTCATAAGAATTCTAAATGTTACGTCGACACTAAGATTTGTTTGTCATTTGAGGGCTTTCCCCCTATTTTTTGTATCGCTTTAATACATTTCTCCTTCAATTTCATTTAATGTTACAAGACTTTCGTTTTATCATTTTGTACTGGAAGTCGAGGACGACCTAGTTACGAATGTATTGGGCAAGATTAACTATTACTAATCGTTTTTTAACATCGTACAAGGTTAGAATTTTGGATGTGGGAGATTAATCGATTAAATCAGCTTCAGTACATCATCTTATTGGCCCTGGTAGGGATGAAAAGCAAACGTTTACTTCGAAGGGAACTGAACTCGGAACGTTAAACGTTCAAGCAAATACTGCTAAGCATTTTGTCTGACGTTTTCAACCAATTCACTCATTGTAAGAGATCTTTTTGCATCGTTTAATGTTGATCATCTAAACCCCTTCTTAATTCGAGCCTAAATTGTAAAATATTTCCCCAGCTATTTCTTTACATTCTGAGTTCAATACTCATTAGTGTCAGCTTTGCCTTTTCATCCTTTCAGAAGCTGATAGCCAATCGAAAGCAGACACGAGTAGCACAACGCTGATTAGCATGTCCTACTCAATTTCGTTGGACGGATCAAACTTCAGCTCAATTTCTTTTGCTACAAACATTTCTTTTTTATGCCGAGATATAGAAATATAAGGTTAGTTTTTTTTTTTTTTTAATTCTTTTATTTTAAGTTTGCATATTAATGACATTTCAAAAACACTTAAAAGTCTATTTCACATTTTTTTTTTATATATATGAATTATTTAATATTAATTAATGGTAATGGTTCCTAATGTAGGTACAAGAACAGAAATTTAGAGGCTGGGGTTGCAGTAGAGTAAATTAGAGACAGGTG
>NC_069003.1:21200510-21202024 GCF_001194135.2 Octopus bimaculoides
GCGTAATTTATTATATAAACAATATATGCGTATAAATTACGATTAAACCGGATGAAATATGTCACAGGGAATAACATTTTTATGACCGCCCAGCAGTAACTCTATTGAGCTGAATAGACGTCAGTGATTAGTTGAAATGACAGAAATACAACTTTAACATGGAATAACTTGCGAATTCCAAAGAGTAAAAGATGTTTTATATGACACATTCTGGTACTACTAAAGCAGCGCGGATCCGAACGCGCAGTCGCGCGTGGTCGATCCTAACCCTAACCACGTATTCATTTGCACACGCGGGTTAGGGTTAGGGACAGGGTTAGGGTTAGGATCGACCACTCAAGACTAGCTAGCGCGGACGCGCTGCTTTAGTAGTACCACACATTCTACCAGTGTCCCAAGTTTCAAAGTGTTTCGTTAAGAAAATACTGGCGCCCCCGTTTTAAAATAGATCCGAAGCATGTGGTATAGTTGAAACGAGAGGCAAAGAGTGAGAATGAGTGTTGAGTGAAAAGGAACGCAGGAATGGGAAGTAGTGACATGATTTTTAAACGTAGTATAATAGAATATTGTGACAGACATTAAAAATGTTTAGTTGTTACAGGTTTGAATGTCCAACTGTTCAATCCGTCGATGTATTTATGAGGATAGATAAATTTATTGACTGACAGAAGAAAGAAGGACGGATGGCTAGAGCTGTCGACACAGTTATTTCAAAGTGAAATAACCTTGGCAAACAGCTGTAGATGTTACTTTGACCTTTTGGGGTGTAGCAGCACCTTTCAAGTTAATCCGTATTGTTAGAGTAGACAAAGAAGAGTATGATTGATTGATAAAGAGAACTATCGATTGATAGATATATAGACTGAATAATTGATTGATTGATTGACCCTTCAATACTGCCTGTGTTGATTTTTATATATCCTCTCAAGAATCAAATGTTTCAGAAAAATATAAAATTTTATGGTACAATTTTCAAAATAACTGGTATTTGCAGAGGTACTGCAAATAGGCTCATTAATGCCTGCCTTGTCGATTCCCTTCATGTAAATTTATTTCTAAAAAACATTTAAGAATGCTTATTTAAAACCAAGAATTCCTTCATTCTTTTCCGTTATTACCTCTTTTTAATAAATGAGAAATATTTAAGAAATTTGATAAACATTTAACGAAATTAATAGAAAACAAAAATTCAGTGCTGGTATATTGATAAAGTCGGAATATTTAATGTGAAATATGTTTGGTAAATATTACTGTGTCAATATTTGGCTGGAAATTAGTGAGTTTTAGCCCTAAATTACTGTGCTCTTCCAGATTTAATTCGCTAAAATAATTTTGCACCCTCAATACTTGAATTTGTTTCAGATGTTTATCGACCCCTTAGATAGCCACTTAGATTTTCAGGAACCAATATTAACCACTTTACTGTACTGACACCTGACCTAACTAAATGCCACAAGACATTTTGCTTTGAGGTCTAAACATAATTCGGAGGCAGACTAGTCTAACGAGTTACT
>NC_069003.1:21202369-21207850 GCF_001194135.2 Octopus bimaculoides
TTTTTTTTTTTTTTTCTAAGATTTAAAACTTCTTCGCCAAGTAACGGGAATGGTTGCAATGGAGTTGCGCTGGTGTAGGCGGAATTAAGAATTTGACATGTCCAGAAAAATAAAGTAGGACGTGAATTTAAGAGTTTCTTGTTTTTGTTTGTACGTTTAAATGGTTGGAATGGTTCTTTGACCGAATAGCTTCATGAATAATAGCGAGCAAAATGGTTTAAGGAAAGTTCTCCTCGTTAACCATGTAGTTCCGGGATCGGTACCACTGAATACTGAGCGACACCTAGGGCAAGTATCCATCTTACTTTTGAGTAAAATCAATGCCTTGTGAGTGGAATTTGGGTGACGGAAACTGTATAGAAATCTCGTGTGTATTATATATAAGCATACACACGTATATGTACATGTATGTGTATGTGTGCACATAATCGATAGTCTGGGCAAACTCTTGAAAAGTCAGCCAAAAAGTTAATAGAATTCAAATTCTATTAAATAATATTAATACTGATGTGAGTGATCAAATAAAGCAGCAGTTTCCAACCAGGGTCCTTACAAGATTTTGGGGTCACAACAAAATAGTAACTTGGGAATCCACAATGGTATTTTAAGGGCCCCTGGAAAAAAATTGCTTTAGTTGTACGTATTGCAAGAAACAGCTAGGTTTCTTTGTCTAACATTTTATACATAGCTCAGCCTATACAAGTTAATATGTGAAAAACAAAATTGAATTTTGTAAGAAGTTTCTATAAAACTAGTTTTAAACAGAATTGATATGGGGGTCCACCAGAATAAGATAGTATTTCAAGGAGGTTCGTAGATAAAAAAAAAATGGTTGAGAATCCTTGAAATAGTGTCATGCAGTGGGGTCGATATAATAGACTTAATTAACTCCCTCTCAACAAATTACTGGCTGCCTTGTCCCTAATATTTGAATAAAAGAAAAAAAGAAGGTATTTGGAAATAAAGTGAGATTAATTTATTTAAAACTAATAATGAGCGGGTTTTACATCATACACGATACTTGTACAATTTCGTACCCCATCAGACAGCTTCACTTTTGAACAAAACAATTCTGCATTATAATACTTTCACTCCAGTTTGGCACTCATAGCAAAAATATGAAGTTATTAAAAGTGAAAGAATCTCTCGAACAGACAGGGATTCAATCGAAAATCGATAGTTCAGAGGAAAGATGAAGTCGTACAATGGATTGTTGTTGAGGTTATTATTACCAGCGCTCGTAAGGTGGTGAGCTGGCAGAATCGTAAGCACGCCAGGCAAAATGCTTAGCAGCAGTTGATCTGTCTTTATGTACTGAGAGCACTGAAGTCCATCTAATTCAGTGCTCCGCAACCGGTTTGCCGCGGCACACTGGTGTGCAACGAGACGATACTAAGTGTGCCACAGTGTAACTTGAATACAATTTTTCCCCCTATACTTTTAGTTAAATCTTTAGTTCAGGTGTGCGCCGAATTTTGAAAAGAATATGTGTATCGCAAGAGAGAAAAGGTTGCGGAGTACTGATCTAATCGACTGTGCCCCTTACCTCGAAATTGCTGACATTGTGCCAAGATTTGAAACCGTTATTACTAGCGCTCGCACAATACTAAAATTGTGCTTTAGTAATGTCTCTCAGAGAGATGTTGATAAAATCTGCTAGTTTGTTCAACAAGAACGTACCAATACTATTGAACATAGAGCAGTTATGAGCAACCAACGGCTTAGTGAAAAACTACCGTGAATTTGTTTTTAGTAGTGCAACTCGCCTGATGTAAGCCATGTTGCTAGCCCGTGCATGGACTAGAATTCTGACATTCTGGGGGTCAGGCGCGAGTTCATTTCGGTGGGGAGGAGGCAAGTGTAGTCAAATGTTAAAATTAAAAAGAAAGGAGAAAAGATGTCGCTTCATCATTACCATTACCATTATTGAGGGCAATTTGACTGTTATTTCGAGCGACCTCAAAAGGTAAAGTGGAATAAATTGTATGAAGTTGTAAAGCGAAAGAAAACAGCAGGAAGCGGTAGTGTAAAAACAAAAAGCCCATCCCCTCCAAAACTTATCAGGTGCCAAACGATAATTGAATCAATTAAGTGAGGTGTGAAACACTAAGCCATGGTTTCTAAGTGCATGCATATCTCAATTCACGTCGGAAATTGGGTCCAAGACAGGCGACTTAAATCGAAAATGACGTAACATAAAAAAATTTAGCCTATATCTGTTTTAATAAATACTTTGTACAAAATTTCACGTGTATTTTATTTCATTTTCCACTTCAGTATTGATTTTTGGGATATTTTTAAAAGAAATTTTAGGCTGAGACCGACGTAAAGTCACATGAATCGACTGAAGTTGAGGTGTCCCTGTATACTGTTGCTCTATGTGTATTCTACTTTGTTTAAATTAATGATAACTATGAAATTAACAAATACAAAAGTGACAATCTAATTTATAGAAAAGTACGCAATTTTATCTTATAATTTCATTCGCATCTTCGAACGTCATAAGATATGTTACCCTTATCTCGTGTGCTCTTTCGACCCACAATTCGCTTTCGAAACGGAATGAGTCACACTCAGCCATGTTCTATGGACCCGCAGTTATTCTAATCAAGTTCTTTTATTCTGTTAATGCTTGGATGTGTGTTTTTGTTTGGTAAAAACATGCAAAATAAAGAACGTCTTTTATGTTAACGTTGTTTATTGTACTCTTTAAACTACTTCCGGTTCTGGCAGTTGTTTTGTTTGTAATCCACATATTTCTAGTGTTTTTCGTGGCTTGCAATCAGTACATTCGATAAAATTTTAGGTACAGTGGTCAAGTCTTCAGCATCTCTCTTCATTTCCGATGACGTGGCTCTTTCGGCTTCCGTTGCTGACCCCTTTATGAAGTTCAATGGAGTGTTGCTCCCTCATTTCGGGTATTGTTACTGTTTCAAATCCTAGACTATATTCAGAAAGGGGCCACTTTAGCATAAAGTTACTCGCAGACACGTTCCACCCTCTGATCCACAAACACGTGTCTCCTTTCTGCGTCTGTCATTTTTTCTTCCGGTTATAGTAGGACCCGCTCTTCAGAATTTGCTGTCGTTGTCACTTTCACTCAGGTATTCCCGACCTACTTGTCTCTCGTCTTCTCACCCCTACTTTCAGACATCTAACGCTACCCCTATGTTCCACAAAAACCGCTATTTCTCCTCTCCAGAACATCATCCCTCTGGAATTTTCCCCTCCAAATCATGTCTTTCTTACTGGTGTTGATTTACAAAAGTTTAAACGGAACATCAATGGCATCAACCCCATCGGTCAATCTGAGCCTACAAACGCTATGGGTACTGCCCCTTCCTCTATCATCATCATCCTTTAACGTCCGTTTTTCATGCTGGCATGGGTTGGATGGTTTGACCAGAGCTGGCAAACCGGTGCAGCTCTTCAGCTTGCTAGCTCTGGTCAAACCACCCAAACCCTTCCAGCATGAAAAACGGACGTCAAAGGATGATGATGATAATGATGCTACAGATGCAGCAGGTAAAAAAAAAATTATCTTTAAAGCGTTTATATCAGCTTGTGTAATGTGCCCATCTTAAAGAGTACATTTAGTATTGTCAGTGTTTTTTAATGTATTTTTGCTTGATTGTTCCACAGAGGGAGGCACATTGCATGATGGGTTAACAAATAGTTTTTCATATCAAGATCTAGGGAATATGGGAGGGAGGGGGTATAAGGTTTTGTTGCATGTTTTTTTTTTATGTTGAACTAATTTGGAAATGAAAAGCATAGGTTGTGAGTAATGGCAATGCAACATGCTAAGGTATTTAAACTGGTAAACACTAAGTGCATAGTGATTATGGGTGGTGGTCATGTTGTAGGATGTCAATTGTTGCCAGTACACATTTAGATGTCTTTCAATTGCCATATTGTAACCCAAGCTTCTAATAATAAGTCTCTCTCTGTAGAAAATGGGAATGTGTTAGCATTACTGGGTTTGTAGGTCATCTATGAAATGTCTGTCATAGTGAGGGCAAATTCTAGGTAAAAAAAAATTCTTTTAGAATCACAATTTCCATTGTATGAGACACAGGAATACTAAGATTAGAAGCTTTCCAATTCTTTGCTCTTTTCCTTCTCTTTGAGATAGTGATAGCTGTTGGACAAATCATTTAGGAATAACAGAATAAATAGTAAGGACTCTTGCATGGAATTACTTTGGTACTCTCAATATTATAAGGATTATTGTTGATTTATTAGCATCCATTATCAATTACAGTTCTCTGTCCTGTAATCTGATCCTCTTGAATCCTTAATATTGGTTCATTTAGTGTTTACATTTGAGCGTTTGTTTACAGAAGGCACATGGCTTAGTGGTAGGGGTTTTCGACAGTGCATTGTGTCCTTCAGCAAGATACTTTATTTCATGTTACTCCAAGTCCACTCAGCTAGCAAAAGAGAGTAGTACATGTATTTTAAAGGTCCAGCTTAGTCACATTGAGTGTGTCAAGCTGAATTTCCCTAAGAACCACTTTAAGTGTATGTGTGTCTGTGGAGTACTCAGCCACTTGCATGTTAATGTCATGAGCAGGATGTTCCGTTGATTGGATCAACTGAAACATGTCATCATCACTAATGGAGTGCCAGTTACTGAAGGGTAGAGTGCTGAAAGGATAATATATTCTTGATACATTCCAAGGGAGCAACTCCTGCTTTTCGATAAATGTGTTTATAATGCATTCAATTCACTGGGGTAAGGGGACTTTAAGATACCAGTGTTTCAACCTGTTGCATGACTCCTCAGCCAAAGCTATTCGGACCAATGAATCTAACAAAATCTTTTGGCTCTTGGTTTATAAGATTCAGTTGGCAAATTATTTGGTTCTGAAATCTAGCACTAATACATCCATTGGATAATAAGTGGTTTCTGATTACAATCATGAAACAAAATAAAATGTGCATGAGCACACATGCACACAAACACACACACACACACACCATCATCACCACCACCACTATTTAAAACTTTTCTACACTTACATGGGTCAAATGGAATTTGTTCAAGTGGATTTTCTACAACCAGATGTACTTACTGTTGTTAACCCTTACTTGGTTTCTTACTTGGTTTCCAAGTAAGTTAACACTCTCCATGACTGGACATGTTTTTGCAGAAGATTAGAAATGTAGAATACCACTTGCACAACAGTGATAGTCATTTTATAATTGTCACATGAAGTCAAGGCAGAGAGACAATAACACATACACAAGTATATATATACATGATGATGATATATATATATTATATATATATATATATTTATGCACACACAGTTTCCATCTACTAAATCCACAAATCCACTCAAGGCCTTAGGCTAGAGTAGAAAACACTTGCCCACCGAAGGTGGGCAACTGTCCACACAGTAGGACTGAACCTGAGACCATGTAGCTGGGAAGCAAATCTCTTACCATACAGCCATGACTGTCTTTATGTGAAAA
>NC_069003.1:21210410-21211034 GCF_001194135.2 Octopus bimaculoides
GGATGTTAATAATACTGCCAAGTATTTTGTCCAATCTGCTCACGATTCTGCAGCCTTATAGTCTTAATATAATAATAATAATAATAGCAGTTCCACATCTCAGAAATTTGTCCCTCCCCCTCTGCCCCCACACGCATACATACATGCACAACAGTCACCATTCACAAGCATGACTCAGGAGACATGTACCATGCTTTTGCTAACTGTCTCGGGGATGCCAATGTTGCCACAAGTAGACATAGAAACCCTCTTGACAACACTTCCACCATTCCACCCTTTACTCAGCAGATGTGACAACTAGATGGGAGGGAGGGAACGGGGAAGGGTGCAACTTGAAGTGGCTTGCACAAGTGAACAAAACGCACTGCCTGGTTCAGGAGTTGAACCCACAATCTTATGACCGTGGGCCCACTACCCCAACTACTAGGACACACACAGTTTACAACAGCAAGTACTACAGCCTAAACATTGTCATGATGGCTACAAACAACTATAACTATATATGTGTGTGTGTGTACAGTATGTGTCAATATGCATATCTAGTCTGTATGTAATGTAGTCTGTAATAGTTATAGTGGTGTGAAAATGACAAATATAGGAAGCTTTTTGTAAGTTTCCTTTAGG
>NC_069003.1:21211670-21213157 GCF_001194135.2 Octopus bimaculoides
ATATTGTTGTAACTTTCCAAAAATACGTTTTCTGGTGTGTAAATTACGATTACGTTAACGTTTAGCGGGTGGCGGGGGATTAGAAACGGTGGTGGTTGGTCGGCTATTTTCCTCCCCAGCTCTGCTTTTATTTTTTTTTAAATGACAAAGATGCTATTTAAAATATATGCATTTTAAAGAAGGGGGAAATGTTTATAGGAAGAAGAGGGAATGATCCAAACTTCCTTTAAAAGATATTAAGAAACAGTCGGAGTGTGGAGGCGGGGATTAATGTGTAGTTATGCCTGTATCTATATTGTATGTGTGTGTGTGTTTTAATTGTTGATAATTTAATTTCTAAATAAACTGTTCAGTGTGCATTAGATACGACACGCTGCGATGCCGTTGAACTTGCTAGAAATAGCAGTCGATTTTTTTGTGAAATATCCACTGGCTTATAAAAAGGGAAGATCACAATGGGCCCTGTTGTCTCGGACTGGACCTTGTCTTTGTTCATATCTCCTCAATCTGAGTTTGATTTGGAATTAAACAATGCAACACGACCGAGTTCGTGATGTTGAAAAAGTGATGGTGGCAACGAATGAGATGAATAAACCTCGGTTAGTTACCGGAGTTACATGAAAAAGAAAATAGCATATTTGTACACCATACCAGGCCAGAAGTGCACCAAACTAGCTGCACAAGTATTCTGGCCAGGTCGACTTTACTTTTCATCTTTTACGGGGTCATTAAAATAAAGGATCACTCAAGTACTGGAGTGGATATAATTGACTTATCCCGTCTCATAAAATTGCTGGCTTTGTGCCAAAATTTGAGACTTATGACGGCGAGCTGGCAGAAGCGTTAGCACACTGGACAAAATGTTTAGTGGTTATTTCGTCCATCTTTAACGTTCTGAATTCAGAATTCATATTCCACTGAGGTCGACTTGGCCTTTTATCATTTCAGGATCGATGAAATAAGCACCAGTTTAGCACTGGGTCGATGTAATCGACTAACCCTCTCGCCCCAAATTTCAGGCCTTGAGCCTTTAGTAGAAAGCATAATAATAATAATTATTATTATTATATATGGATTTGAGTAACTCAAGATACAAGACTAACTTCTGAATGTCAGTTCATCGAAGGGTTCAATATTGCCATCTTCTCCACAAGTATCACTGGTACTCAGTATCTACTGAGCGAACCGAAAGTAACATGAAATGAAGTGCTTTTATAAAGGACGCAATGCACAACCCGGTCTGAGAATCGAACCCACTACCTTATGATCTTCAGAGACTAACATTCAAACTACTAGACATAGAATATTATTACTCTACACGTGTCATGGTGTTGAAGAAATAAACTTCCGAATAATCAGTGAGTTTTCGCGACTGAGAAACGTCAAGAATTTCTGAGTGTGTGAGTAACCTGCCACTCCCACAACTTGTCAAAGACTTCATGAAACCATAAAGAACCCTGCAAACCGTAACTTTGAAGTCATTGTCA
>NC_069003.1:21213351-21215126 GCF_001194135.2 Octopus bimaculoides
CCCCAGACACCAAAGTCTGGCGATGGGTTTGGGCCCTAGTAGGGGGAGTTCAAAGGTTTTGAAGAGTGTGGAACCAGCTCTTAGCCACTATTGTTCACAGGTCTGCTCTGGCCTGGAGTAATAAGCACATGTTAAGGTTCCAGCTATAGGTTAACTAGCTTGTGAACCACTGAGAATGAAGGATTCCCAGTTCTTGTAAGAACTAGCAGAAAGTAAGCTCGTATAAATAAATAAAAACTGAACAGCATTTGGATTCTGGTCGTCTCAACCTCTGTACGTGCCACTGGTTTTCTAGCTGATTATGCAGAAAAATTTGGTTCAGTGCTGCGCAACACTTCATCCGCTCAAAAGAAATTCGCACACAAAAACTTCTTGGACTCTCGGAATGTTGACTTCTCCTTACAAATATATATATATATGTATGTGTGTGTGTGTGTTGTATGTACGTATATAAAATAGCTAATAATACTATAGGAGTTAGTCAAGGACCTAGAGTTTCGTATCAAAACACTTGTCAAACTGAAAGAGAAAACCCGAGAAAAGAATAGAATATTCTAGAAAATAAGCGTTGGTGTTATATATACCCGCTGTATGTATGCATGCATACATATACATATCTGTGTGAAGAGAAAGATAAATGCTTGCATACATAAATTGTGTGTGTGTGTGTGTATTATATTTATAAATATATATACATACACGCACATAGGTATATGAGAGACTGGTGCTCATTTTATCGACATCGGGTAGAATTTGAACTCAGAAACCGCAGTCGATAAAATAACTCAAGTTCAAAGTCGATATAATTGCTACAACATGGCCACAAGTCCAGCGACTGACAACAGCATAAATAAAACAATGACTGTGTTTTCTGTATTTCTTCATCAGTGCCGTAGTTTAATTAGAAAATCCCTAGCTATGTCCAAGAGCAAACCTTATCGAAGTCAGTCCAGTCGTGACCACCCCTTCCGTTTCGGGGAGTATCTAAAACTTACATTCTTCACCAATGTATTTCATCTTTAATTATGACAGAAGAATTTGGATTTTATATCAGCAGGTCAAAACACCGACCACAGAATGGCTCCAACGGACGAAGTTGCTGTTTAGCCCAAGGTCAACTGTGAGCGAGAAGATTAACGATCAGAAGCACTCTGGTCATGACCACCCTGTTTTTTTAACTATATCTAAGACTGCGTAGAACTGTGTCCTTCCACCCTTTCCTTAAAGCAGTAAAGTGCGATTTAAGAAAATAGTTATTTTTTTTTAATTCTCAGGTCAGCTTTAATCGAGTAAAATCTATGATCACAAGGATTTCTCGCTGTGACAATCTTGTTCTCTTCGTATGTGCAGGGAAACTCTGTATAGCAGGGTGTAATCTGAGGGTATATGGGCTATTATTTCTAGCATGCCGAGCGACTATGTAAAGACTGGTGGTGTCAACTACAACGTTAAGACGTACGTGCATGTTCTTTACTAAAAGAATGTGACCCAGTCTCTGTCTATCTATTCATCTATCTATCTGACGATAGATAGATAGATAGCCCACCAACTGATTTCAGATTCCAGGTAGTGAAGGGAGGCGTGGACACACTGAGCAGTGCAAGTTGCCCGAGGGTCGCCCCTCGAGTTTAGGAGTCCAATGCTAGCCTGCGTACGTTCGGTGTGGTTATGTAGTGATGGCAGAGCATTGCACTGTCCGGGAGCTTAAAATAGACGATCCTACACACACACACACACACACACACACACACTCTTATCAATCACTAAAGGCGAAA
>NC_069003.1:21215136-21217306 GCF_001194135.2 Octopus bimaculoides
ACACACACACACTCTTATCAATCACTAAAGGCAAAAGTTACAAATGACAGGTGTTAAAAAATAAAATGTTCACAAATAACTCCGAAGGTGAATCGTTGGCTGGATCATATATGCGTGTGTGTGTGTTTTAATCTCGAGTTATAACAAAAATAATTTTAAATTAAACTAAAGCATTACTCAAATTTTGTAGAGTACATATTTATTTTTCGTTTACAAAGAAAGGTGTTGACTGACTTCGAAGTTTCGGCCTGTTAGCATGTATTTAACTATTTTGTAGTTATTGTTTATGTGTGTGTGTGTGTGTGTGTGTGTGTGTGTATATATATAAGCACGAATTTATCTCTATAAACACTCACTATAACGTATATACATTCATTCAACTATCTATACACACACATCAGTTTATATATCTACACACGCATAGATACACTCAACTTTCTATCTATGCACAAACTATCTAATATAATTATACGCACGCACACACTCACACTCGTTAATCCCAGTACCAAAAGCAACAACAAGACTAATATAAAGAACGAGGTATAAACAGCCAGCCGGGTAACTGACGAGGAAGCTTCTGTACGATGGTTCGACCTGTTAGAAATAGCAGCCAAATATATCTCAAATCATAGTCTACAACCTAAGGAAAAGAAATGACACACTTGACCATGTCAGTCAGTCCCACACACCCTTCAATAGACAGGACGATCGTGATTGGAGTGTTGGAATGTTTTTGTGCATAGGTGTTTTCTAATCTGGATTGACCTGGGTTTAAACAGCAACAATAACGAGGGAGCCATCGGGTGGTCACTCGACCTGCTAGAAATAGCAGTCAGACATCTACATTCATACTTCAGCTGCTAGAAATAGCAGCCAAACAGTCCTCAATTCGCACCTCATCGTTTTCTTTCTTTTGTTTTTAAAAAAGAAACTACATTGGATCATGTCGGATGCCGCTTAGGAAACTATATCAGAAATGATGGTCCAGGCTAGAATACTTTTGCTCTGGGTTTGTTCTGGGGCTAAATACCAAAACATCAGTCGTCACATTATCTCCTCTTCCTCCCCTTCCTCCTCCTCCTAAATAATCATCCAAACAAAGATACAATGGAAGGGGTTGCGATGAGGAAGGGTAGCCATGGGAGTTAGGGTGGGTGAAGAAAAAAAGAGAGGGGTTCAAGGGATTTGCTTGCTTACCTTTTCAAATGCGCCAGCCTTTCTTCCTCACTGGCAATGTAGTCTTTGAGTAGAATCGCTATCTCCTGTTCAGTTTGTAGTGTCTTTTCGAGTTCCACCATAGCTGTGAAAATCTCCGATCGAACCGTGTGTAGGGCGACCACAAGACACAGGCAGACATGTGCCAGAAGATGCATTTTGGGTTTTTAATTATTAATTAATATTTACTCGTGGAATGCGTGATGTGGGTATGATGGCTGTCTGTATGTATGTTGTGATCTCTGTGTGCGTGTGTATTTATATTAATGTATATATATATATATATATATATATTATGATGTATATTATGTTTACATATACGATTATGTGTTGTGATATAGTTGTATGTGCGTGCTATATATGCGTGTGTATATATACATATATGATAAGTATTATATTTATCTGTGTCTACATAGATATATGTATTGTGTATGTGATGTGTGTGCGTGACCGAGCTCCTAGATATACGAAAAAGTGTTGACGGTTGATGAATTATTATTGCTGATGATGTGGATTGTGAATGTTGTTGTTTGGATCCGCTGTGTGTTGCTTTTCCTAACTGGTGATGGTGATGGTGGTGGTGGTTGTTGTTGTTGTTGCGCTTGTGGTAATAGTAATGTTAGTGAATTGCTTTTTTTTTTTCCTTTTTACTTTTTGCTTCTAGTCTTGTCGGTGTTTTCTTTCTAGAAAACCAATAGTCGTGGTAGTGATGGTGGTGGTAGTAGTAAGAGTAGTAGTAGTAGTAGTAGTATTAATGGTAGTGATGATGATGATGATAACCTTGCCGGGATATATATTTTAGGGAGGGGTTCTATGTGAATTATGAGGAAACGAAGAGAATGTCTCGTATAAGATAGAAAGGAAGGAAGAAAAAAGTTTAGAAGTGCGTGTGGGTGAAGAATGACAATTGTATATACATATATATATATATATATATATATATATATATATATAT
>NC_069003.1:21217316-21220064 GCF_001194135.2 Octopus bimaculoides
GTATGTATGTGATGGCGAGAGATGATGAGTTTTGTGAAAGAGTTTAGTGACAAGGTGAGAGAAAAGGAGAAAGACCTTGTTATGAAGGAACAAGGAAGATATATTTCGATATATTAAGATATCTAAAGAAAAAAGTAATGCACGATAGATCGAGCCAAAAAGGAATTATGTGTGCGTGTGTGAGTAATTAATCGGAGAGATGATCGAAAGCTAATTAGTAAAACGGACCCTGAAATTAATTAAATATTACATCTTCTACCGTTATTAATACTTCTACTAACGATCGCAACAACAACAATTGCAATAAAAGAAGTTTTTTGTGAGTCGTTGTTAAACTTTTTGGATTTTTTGTTTTCCTGAAAAGTTTAACAATAAAAATGGTTTTAGTTTTGTTTGCTTTTGGTGGTGGCTTTCTTTTAAGCTTATTATTTTTGGTTTAAAAAAAAGTGCTGTGAAAGCCAAAGTGGTTCTGGTGAAATGGTCGAATGTTTGGTGCTAAAATAGGAAGAATGATGTGGTGAAAGAATATATTAGGTGAATGAGTGAGAGAGACAGAGAGAGGATGTGAGAGAGAGAGAGAGAAATGCGAGGAGAGAGGAATTCACGTGTTTGAGTGAGAAAGAGAGAAAGCGATGAGAAAGAAAGGAGCGGAATTAGAGAAGAAAAGAGATAAAGAGGAGGAAATTCTAGAAAGGGGTGAAATTACGACTGGGTGGTGGAAGTAGAGAGAGAGAGAGAGAGAGAGATAGACAGATATTTAGAGTGGGAGGAAGAAATGAAGGGTGTCGAGAGAGGGAAGAAGTAATAGTTAATGAGAGAAGGGGAAAGTGTTTCAGTGAATGAGACCTAAGGAGACATCAACAAAAGAGAAAGTGTATAAAATACATAAAAGGAGAAAGAGAGAGAGAGGGGGGGGACTACTGAGGTGAAGAATGTAACGAAGGGAGGATTTAAAAGTGTTAAATGTTGGAGTAGCAGTGAGAGAGTGAAAAAGTGTGCAGGGTTAATGAAACAAGAAAATAGATTGAAAACTGGATGAATGCGTATAAAAAAAGATATATATCAAGATGGTTAATGAAAACAGGATTAGATTTATGGTTAGAAACGTTGATAAATAGTAAAACGAAAAAAAGTGAAGGGTAAGGTGTTGGAGAGAGAGTGTTTGAATGAGTGATATAAAAATAGGAGTGGAGATATGGAAATTGTAAATGAAAGGAAACCGGAGAAAGAGAAGGGGTAGGGAGAGAATCAAAAAGCAGTGTGGAAGACGGCGAAACGAAAAGTTTTTAGTTTTTGAGTGGTTGATAGGACAATGTTCTAGTGACAGTCGTGGCACTTCGTATTTTGCGTTTATTTATTTTGTAAATCTACTTGTTGCCAAAATGAATATCAAATTGTCATATAAAATGTTTCTTCTCATGCATAGATGTTTTTCTTTATTTTTATTATTTATTTTAAAGAGAGGATTATATATATATATATATATATATATATATATATATATATATATATATATATATATATATATATATATATATATATATATACATATAAAGCAAAAATTTATTTTTTATTTTGCTAGTAAATATGCATATATTTCCTTTCATGTGTAAAATTTATTAACAGTTTCACGGTGGTGCATCAGCATGGCCGCAGCTCTGAGCTGAAACTTTGAAATGAAATGAAATGAAATACACTTATGTATAAAGACAAGTAATACAAAATCGTTAACGAAACGAAACCTATGTATAATTTTCACTGAACTGAGCGAAACGATTCATTTATGGACAAAAACACAACAAAAGCCTGGGAAGTGAAGATTAGTAGTTAGTAATTTTATTTAATGTTTGCACAGACCATCACATTCACTTGGAATATTATGTTTAGCTCTGGGTCAACCGTCAACGAGCATACTTATGATGTGAGGCAGCCTAGCATGCTCATATCTTTTTTTTTTTTAAACGCTTTTCTAGGTCTCCCCTAATTTTTAAAGGATAAGATACTATTAGAGGGAATGTGGGTTGCTCTTTCTAGCTGATCGAGTGACATAGAGACCTCCGCAACATAGAGATTTTCTTTGAAGCAGATAAACAATGGCATATCGTGGTTCGAAGCATTGTCCTTCTTGGATCATGTATTAAATAAATAACTGCATGCACGTTAGCATTTTGTTATCTCCAATTCGCTCCTGAATTTCTCCGATCAAAGGCATTCCAATCATGACCATATCGTCTGTCTTTTTTTTCCCCCCTTAGGCATAGTCTACCCAGACTAACTTATTCAATGTATGTATCTTTTTTTAAAGACAAGTAGTTGAGTGGATGTGTGATTTAAGGAAGATTTGGCTATTGTTTCTACCATGTCCAACGACATCACGTAGACGCCTCCGTTATTCATATGATCATCTGTTATTGTCAGTATTTGAAACTTAAACTTCAGGAACGTGGGTGGCGGGTCGTTCGGTGACTGGATATCCTGAAAAAGTGGCATTTCAGCATGTATATGTTTTCACGAGCTTGTTAAACCTTCGTGAACCTCCAACTAAAAAACGAAAAAAAAGTGTCAACGTCATCACATTCTGAAACACTAACCGTTTTCTTTCTCGAAGAAACGGTGACGGTGCCTATATGTGGCTGCTAGATATAGCAACCAATTTTCCCTCAAATCACCACCACAACCATCGCCTTAACATCTTAAAAGCAAAGCCACCTTGGTATGTCTTGTAAACAGGACACGTTGGATAATGTA
>NC_069003.1:21220354-21225239 GCF_001194135.2 Octopus bimaculoides
TCTTTCTCTCTCTCTCTCTCTATATATATATATATATTTATATATGTATATATGTAATCTATGTATTTATTTACATGAAGTTAGATATATGTCCAGTCATGGAGTGGCCGATGGTTTTGCATCCATAAAGCACTTAGCTTTATAGTGGTTTTAGAGGGACAAAGACATACACACATATATGTATGTATGTATACATATATATGACGGACTTCTTTCAGTTTCCATCAACGAAATCCACTCACAAGGCTTTGGTCAGCCCAAAGTTATAGTAGAAAATACTTGCCATGCAGTGGGACTGAACCCAGAACCACGTGGTTGGGCTGCAAACATCTTACCTTACCACACAGCCACACCTGTGCCTATATTAATCCTTGAAGTTCTGCAATACCAGGCCATCCTGTGTCAAAGGTGAAGCAAGCTTCTAACTCTTCATCTTTTTCTAAACATCAGTTTAATAGGGACTGTATCAGATATTAAGCTGACAAGAATCAAATATTATTAGGAATCGTACAAAAAAATTGTTAAATTATTTTGTATGTTGTAGAAGTATAACCAATTTATTGTAGATAGATTTTAAAAAATCTTATATGGACTCCAATTGAGAACTACTGCACTAAACCATCAGTATGTCTCCTTCCACCTGCAAGTGGCTGCTCTGTGTGGTGACCATACTTTGCACACCCCGTGCTACACTACTACCGTAATGCTTTTGATCATGGCAAGTCTGGCCCAGGGTTAAACAAAGATGATGAGGATTTAACCTTTTAGCATTCACATTATTCTGTCTAAAGTAATGCTAATTTATATTGTTTTGAATTATTCATTATCTTGTAGCTTTAAGATTTTGATGAGGTAACTGTTAATTTTTAGAATGACATTACAGGGTTGGTGTGAGAGGCCAAATCTGCCCACTTTGTGCATAAAACAGGTAGAATATTTTGGCTGGGTTAAATGCTAAAGGCTTATCGACTATCAGATGGCCCGAACACATAAGCAATATGGAGCTATGGCAAAGAACGAATCAAGTTTCGATTAGAGAGCAAATATTTAAGAGAAAGTGGAAGTGGATTGGTAGCACAATTAGAAAGGACACACCAAATGCAGCGAAAAGTGCTTTACAATGGAATCCGGATGGATATAGAAAGAAGGGTAGGCCTAAGAACTTGTGGCGTAGATCAACACAAAAGGAACTAGAGAAAGGGGAACATTCATGGCAGAGTATAAGTACAGAAGCGAGAAATCATGCGACATGGAATTCAATTATAAGTGGCCTATACTCCGCGTTGGAGGGTTAAAGGCAAGAAAGAAAGAAATGCTAAAGGATTTATACAAAATGTTGCTTGTCTCTGAAAGAATTCATTTGATGTTTTAACCAATAATAGTTATTTATTTCTGCAAATCTACTTCAAATAAAGCTGTGTTATTTCCTATTTGCTTAACCCTAAAAAGTATGAAAAATGGTAAATATTTCCTTCAAACTTTGCTTTTGTTGCATCTATTCAAACCCCAAAGAATCCCTCTCAACACATAGCTATGATGATCCCCAACTGCTCATGATCAGAGATGCGCAAATTGTCAGCCACTAAAGGACATGCTCTAGTAGTTAAGGTCAAGTAAATCTCTTGTATTGAGCAGAATATTAGCTAAAATGATATTTCTGCTTCAGCACTGAATCTGTCTGAAATGTAATGGTCAGTTTGAAAACATTGATGTCCAGGTCACAAAAGCAAAGTTTGAAGGGAATAAGTGCAGGCGTAGCTGTGCAGTAAAAAGTTTGCTTCCCAACCACATAGTTCCAGGTTCAATCCCACTGTGTGGCACTGTGGGCATGTGTATTCTACTGTAGCCTTGGGCCAACCAAAGCCTTGTGAGTGGATTTGGTAGACGGAAACTGAAAGAAGCCTGTTGTATACATATATATATGTGTCTGTGTTTGTCCCACTGCCACCGCTTGACAACCGGTGTTGGTATAATGTTCACATCACCATAACTTATCAGTTCAGCAAAGAGACTGATAGAATGAGTGCCAGGCTTAAAACAAAAAAGTACTGGGTTGATTCATTCGACTGAAAGTTCATCAAGTTGGTATCCCAGCATGGCCACAGTCTAATGACTGAAACAAATCAAAGAGAAAACATTTCCTTTGTTTTCTAGACAGAAGCAAATAGCAAACACTTACTGACCAAAGACAAAAGAAAATTAAATTGTGTTACACAGTGTGGCTGTGTGGTAAGAAGCTTGCTTCTCAACCACATTGTTCTGGATTCAGTCCCACCACATGGCACCTTGGGTAAGTGTCTTCTACTATAGCATCAGTCGAACCAAAGTCTTGTGAGTAGATTTGGTAAACAGAAACTAAAAAGAAGCCCAGTATATATATATATATATTTATTTATTTATTTTTGGGTGTGTCTTTGTGTCTGTCCCCCCACCATTGCTTGACAATTCATGTTGGCGTATTTATGTCCCCATAACTTAACGGTTCAACAAAAGGGACCAATAGAATAAGTACTAGTCTTACAAATAATAAGTCCTGGGGTTGATTTCTTTGACTAAAACCTTTTAAGGTGGTGCTCCAGCACGGCCACTGTCAAATGACTGAAACCTGTAAAAGAATAAGAGTGTAGAAAAAAAAATAAAATGTGCAATATACTTTGTAAACCTTCTTTACATATTGATTTAAATTTCAAGCTTTGAAACCCACATCAATATCTGCTTTCCGTGCTGGCATGGGTTGGAGTTATGGTCAGAGTCAGCATGTATTCAAGGCTACTGCTCACTTGGATGAGTCAACCGCATCCCACTTGCATTTCATTTTTGGTTTGGTATCTATGGCCAGATGCCCTTTCTAACACCAACCACTTTACAGTATATCTATGCCACACACACTAACACACATTGACAGAACCATTAGAGTGTGTCTGTGTGTCCTTGTTTTCAGATCATATTATAGTTCTGGACTAGTATCACAGTAGGAGTGGCTGTGTGGTAAGTAGCTTGCTTACCAACCACATGGTTCCGGGTTCAGTCCCACTGCGTGGCATTTTGGGCAAGTGTCTTCTACTATAGCCTCGGTCCGACCAAAGCCTTGTGAGTGGATTTGGTAGACTGAAACTGAAAGAAGCCCATCGTATGTATGTATATGTATGTATGTGTGTGTATATGTTTGCGTGTCTGTGTTTGTCCCCCCAACATGGCTTGACAACCGATGCTGGTGTGTTTACGTCCCCGTAACTTAGCGGTTCGGCAAAAGATACTGATAGAATAAGTACTAGACTTCCAAAGAATAAGTCCTGGGGTCGATTTGCTCGACTAAAGGCGGTGCTCCAGCATGGCCACAGTCAAATGACTGAAATAAGTAAAAGAGTAATATTTAACACTGACTTTGTTTTGTAAGTAATCTGCAATTCTAGGGTTCCGCCACCTCTCTGCTACACCTTTGTCTTTAATCACCTTCATTCTTCATCTGACATAAGTTTGCGACTTTAATCCTTTTGTTACTGTATTTTTGTTGAGGACAATGTACTGCAATAGCTTGAGATTCAAGAGCCCATGGCTATTTAATGTTTTACCAAAACATTTGAGGGATCTTCATGGATTCGAGGGTAGATGTTTTCAAGAAACAACTTGACTTCCTGCTATCCAAGGACAAAGATGAACCAATATCAGAGCAGGAGACTCAAAAGAGGGAAGCAGTATCAAACTCTCTCCTTCACCAAGTGCCAATCACATAAGATTGGCCATTGAAAAGGCAGTGCCACAGCCTTAGGGCTGAAACATATAAAAGTATAAAATAATAATGAAGAATCTAGTGAAATAATGTCATTATTGAGCTGATGTTTTGATCATAAATTAACCTAAAAATTTTGATGGAAGACGGTTTTAATTTATATCACTTTAAAGCCAGAGATTTGTACTATAGAACCAAACGTGGTCTCAGCTTGGTATCAAAAGCATTAATCAAGGTCTCCATTGTAACAGCATTAATTGTTCTTAATTATTCAAATTGGATATTTAATCTTTGAAATTGGTACTACTATTATCCAAGGCTACATCAATTATCTTTTAATTACCTAGTCCCCTGATAATCCTCAATAGTTAATCTAATATAAACAATTATTCTTACTTAAAGATACTAATACCACCTTAACACCTTCAGTGTTACCCTCTAAGCTGTTTAACCCTTTTGATTCCAATTCACCTGAAACTGTCTTTGGTTCTATGATACAAACTTCCTGTGTAAAGTGATTTGAATTAAAGCCTCCCTTCAAAACGCTAATTTATGTTTGAAATACCAACTTAACCCTTTCGATACCAACCTGGCTGAAATCACCTCTGGTTCTGTAGTACATATGTCTTGTTTTCATAAGTTTTGAATTAAAATTTTCCACCAAACCCTAGTCACAATTTATGTTCCTAACACTAGCTTAATGATAACTAAGTTATTATACTAAATTCTTTCTTATATTTAAAATTGATTGGAAAAAAAACATAGGGCATCTCAAAATAAATATGGTAGCAAAAGGGTGAATAATGGTTTCAAATTTTGGCACCAGGCCAACAATTTGGGGGAGGGGGTAAGTCCATTAGATCAACCCTAGAGTTCAACTGGTCCTTCTTTTATTGACCCCCAAAAGGATGAAATGCAAAGTCAGTCTCAGTAGAGTTTGAACTCAAAATGTAAAGATGATATTGGCACAGGTGTGGCTGTGTGGTGAAAAGCTTGCTTCTCAACCAAATGGTTCCGGGTTCAGTCCCACTGTGTGGCAAATGTCTTCTATTATAGCCTTGGGCTGACCAAAGCCTTGTGAGATGATTTGGTAGATGGAAACTGAAAGAAGCCCTTTGTATGTATGTGTATATATATATATATATATATATATAT
>NC_069003.1:21225249-21232116 GCF_001194135.2 Octopus bimaculoides
CCCCCATCACTATTGACAACTGGTGTTGGTGTGTTTATGTCCTCATAACTTAGCAGTTCAGCAAAACTGACTGATAGAATAAGTACTAGGCTTCAAAAATAAGCCCTGCAGTCTATTTGTTCGACTAAAAACCCTTCAAGATGGTGCTCCAGCATGGCCACAGTCAAATGACTGAAACCAGTAAATGAACGGACAAAATACCACTAAGCGTTTTGCCTGGTGTGCTAATGATTCTGCCAGCTCACTGCCTTTAAATATCAACTTAATTATGACAATTATTTTACAGCAATCAATTGGTTTGGGTCTCCAAGAAATGAAAGTATTTGTTCGGCAAGTTCCATATAAAATGTTTGTTTTTTTGCAGCTGAACAGTGAAAAACACAGTCTCACACCCACACACTCGCACACATATTCATTGTCTTTAATTTGTATGTATGTATATCTAGATATGTAAGTGAGTGTGTATTGGCATGTGTGTGTGACTGTTGAAGTCGTTCATGCAAATGAAAAAACAATGTGTGACTGTTTTTCAGTGTTCAGCTGCAAAAAATAAACATTTTATACGAAACTTTCATTTCTTGGAGACCAATAACCAATTGATTGCCTATTTTACTAATTGTCTTCATTAATTTCAAAATTGACTGGAAAGAATGGCAGTATATCTCACCTGAAATAGGGTTACAAAAGGGTACACTGAATTGAACCTTCCATCCAAACTTCCTTTTGATTTAGATCCAAACACCAGTTTAATGATGACAAAGTTATTTTATTAAATATTTAATTATTTTCAAAATTAACTGAAACAAAGTTTATTTTAAGAGAAATATGGTAATGAATGAGTTATGTAAATGATAATTTCAATAATAATACATTTATCAATTTGTGTTACAAGATTCCTGATGTGAAATCATGTGTTGAAACAAATATTGTATTTTGGGATGGTCTTTTTTTTTCTTTTTTCTTTTTTTTTTTGACCAAATAAACACACACTATATATATTTTCTTCACTCTATATTATATAATAAACTCTATATAATAAACTAGTGAAGGAAAAATATATAGTGTGTGTGTTTATTTGGCAAAAAGAAAAAATAGAATGACCATCCCGAAATACTACAATATCAATAATAATAATAATTATTATTATATTAACATTAAATGAAATTCACAATTCTACCAAAACATGCACTATGAGAAATAACAAAAGCTGCTATTTGTGGTGTTTACATTTGGTTGAAAACAGAACAGAAACATTATCAGCTTTGAAGGTCAGTTTCTGAATAAAAAGTAAATGTAAAAGGTCACCAAGAATCAAGGACAAAAACACATTGACCCTGGTGGAATATCTAATGACATTGAGATTTCATACAATGTATAAAAACCAGATTTTGTGAAATAATAATAATAATAATAAAAGGGAAAGGTAGTTTCAAATAGTAATGGCTTGTTTTGATGCAGCTATGGCTGTGTGGTTAACAAGTTCATATCTCAACCTCATGATTTCAAGTTCAATTCCACTGTGCAGCACTATAAGCAAGTATCTTCTCCGACAACCCCAGATCAGCCAGTCTTGTTGAGTGGATTTGGTGGGTTAGGGTTAGGGTATGTATGTATGTATATGTAATATTGCGAGTATTATCACAACTGTCTGATAAATGGTCATGTGAAGCTTTGAGTAATAATCTGTGAAGATTTTTCCAGCTTTAATAAAGACTAAATTACTCTACCTTTGATATTCAAGTACTATTTTTCTCCACTTTGTTTTGCATCCATGTACTTACTTATGTATGTATCTCTCTGTCAATCAATCAATCAAAACAGAGAGGGGTTAATAAGAGATATTAATCCTGGCGAAATACTCCTTAAACACTCTGCAGATAGAAATATACCAGGCTTACAAAAAAGTTGAGTGATTGGTATTGTACTTCAAATTTTTTAAGGCATATTTGCATTATCCAGTTTATATGGTATGATTTTACAGAGTGGTACATAAAGTCATCAGAAACAATGACTTGAATGTATACAACCCATTATTTCTGTCTTATTTTATATACATATGTATATATTTATGTATGCTTGCATGTATGTGTGTGTGTGTGTGTGTATATCTTGTATAATAAAGCAGTTTGTGTGTGTGTGTGTGTTCCTTATGGTTTCGAAAACTGAGATGCCAATTTTGACGTATGAGGTACAAAAGGTTCAGTAATCTTTCGGCTACCAAATAAAGCATATTTTTTGCACAGCAACTCTTTTTTACTACAAAAATAACCTCAAAAACAAGGTTGGGTCGCACAATTTTGAGGTCCTTAGCTAAGGGAGGCAACTCTGCCTGAACAATCTTAAAATACATGGAATTTTACCAGGGAATGAAGCTTCGAAGTTATACCATCAACTTTATTAGTATTATTTAGTAGATAATCTTTTAATGTGAAGTATGTTTGTCTGTGTTCTGCTCAGCCCAGAGTTGTTTTTGATGTAACAGACCCATTACATCGTTTGTTTTTGTTTTTTTTCTCCCTGAAATACTGTAAATCTGTGTCTTTCTTTTCACGAAAGAATGTATTTTAAGAGAGATTTGGCTGCTATTTGTAGTAGCTCAATTTACCAATGACACACTTGTGTGTGTGTGTGTGTGTTGTTGTTGTGGTGGTGAAAAAATTACTTTTTATCCGAATATTTTGCACAACATTTTTTTTAGAAATCTGGACATGTTTTTATTGCTAACCATTCAACTTCAAATTACAATTATTAATTGTTGGAAGTCAAGCAGACTGAGATGTACATATACTGTTATCATATAGAGTGAAAGTTCAATATGAACTCATTATCTTGTGGTTAGTAATCCATTACCTTAAATTTGAAGCAATTAAGTCTTTAAACATTATTTTACTGGGTTTAGTCTTTCAATTGTTGCTATAATGAGGTATCACCTTCAAAAATTTAAACAATCATACTGACCTCAGTACATATTTCAATCTGCATTGTACCTTGGGCAAGTGTTTTCTACTATAACCCTAGGCCAACCACAGACTAGTGACTGAATTTGGTTAATGGAAACTGCAGCGTTGTTCATCAGAAAATGACTGCAAAACATGTTTATAAAGAAGAGTTGTTTGCTTCATATTCCTCGTGTGTCAATTCTGCCCTTAAGAAAGGAACAAATAATACAATGTGGCTGTCTGTCATAAAACCTGGGCAATGCCAGGTGCATTGCTAGTATATATATATATGTGTGTGTATGTGTGTATATATATATATATATATTAGGATTTTGCTGAGGCATACCGATAATAATGACCTGCTGTTAGAACCGAAGTACACATCAGTGTTAGGTGAGTACAGAGAAAATATGAAATTAAAAGAATTACATAATCAACTTCATTGCCTTACATCTGTTTCTCCTATAAAAAGCACCAGACTTAGAGCTGAGTGCTTGTGCATCACTTTATAGCTTCCTTAGAGCCTTTAAAATGATGTGCAAGCACTCAGCTCTGAATGCACTGCATCTTACAGCAAATATGGCTGTACGCTGATGTAGTTGATTACATAATTATTGTTCCTTTGTCATTATGCTTTTTATATATACATATGGTTCTGGGTTCAGTCCCTCTGAGCAGCACTTTAGGCAAGTGTCTTCTACTATGGAATCGGGCCTACCTCAGTGTTGTGAGTGAATTTGGTAAACGGAAATTGAAAGAATCTCATCATACATATGTGGGTGTTTGTGTGTGTGCCTTTGTGTCTGTTTGTCCCACCACCACTTGATGAATGGTGCTTGTGTGATTACATTCCTGCAACTTAGCGGTTTGGCAAAAAGAACTGATAGAATAAGTACCAAGCTTTTAAAGATAAGTACTTGGGTCTATTCATTCAACTAAAAATTCTTCAAGGTGGTGCCCCAGCATGGCCACAGTCTAATGACTGAAACAAATAAAAAAAAAAAAAGATGTGTGTGTGTGTGTGTTAACCAGAGAAGTGACCTTTCAGAGCTGGATTGCATGCTACTACTTCACAGATCACATCTTTGGGAGTGGGCCTGAATTGTGTCTGGACATTTTGGCGAAGTTAAGCAGAATATTTATGTTGTGAAAATTGAGTAAGTTAAACTGGGTTGCAGAGCAGACTTGCCATTCGAAATCTTAACTTCGTAATTTCTCTACTGTTCTCACATACCCCTCCCTCCCTCCCCTTCTGCCTTGTTTTCTGCTTAATCAAGGCCAGCTGGCTTAGATAAAATGTCAGTGTTGCACCCAATTGAATCAAATTTGAGCAAACAAAGACAAGAAAAAGGAAAGATGTGGAGGGGGATGGAAGAAGTAAACTGAAAGAAAACTAGACTTGAATGAATAATAATGAAGAGGGAAGGGGCTTAAACAGGTTGTGAGATAAGAAAGTATTGAAGTTTAGCGATTGTCTTATCAACTTGGTTTTGTTGTGATTTTTTGATGGAAGAAGTAGGGGTGTGTATGTGAGATATTTTGTGGTTGTAGTCACTTTATTAACGCCTTTGTATGAATGTGTATAAGACCATCTAAGCATGGAAGAGCCATAAAAGTTACAGATACTGGTGAAGGAGAGTCGGAAATGGTTTTATTTTTATTTTTTTAATTATGTAAATTATTTTTTTTAATAATTTGTGACAGTTGATGGGTAATGGTATCTGTTTGTTAAAGGTTTCCAGTGTGCCAGTTACAGTTTCATTGATATTTCTGGTCATAATAAGGGAGTATACATAACTTGGTGCAGAACAAATACCTCAAGGGACTTTGTAAAGCACCGTTTTTCCTCCCAGATTACGATCTGATTATTATATTTTTTGTTTATATACATCAGTGTGTGTGTGTGTGTGTGTGTAAACATGAGTGAAATATTCTCTGACCTGGCTTGAAGAGCGAAAATGGCTCACCCAACCCATACCAACATGGAAAAGGGAGTAAAATGGTGTTGATGATTATACATGTGTATGTGCATGTGTACACACATTTGAAAAAAGGCGGCGAGCTGGCAGAAACGTTAGCATGCCGGACGAAATGCTTAGCAGTATTTCGTCTGCCGCTACGTTCTGAGTTCAAATTCCGCCGAGGTCGACTTTGCCTTTCATCCTTTCGGGGTCGATTAAATAAGTACCAGTTATGCACTGGGGTCGATATAATCGACTTAATCCGTTTGTCTGTCCTTGTTTGTCCCCTCTGTGTGTAGCCCTTGTGGGTAGTAAAGAAATAACACATTTGAAAAAATGAATAGAAATAGCTTTTCTGATTTTTTTCCGCTTGGGTTATCTATCATGTGCTTGAGAAAACTCATCAAGCCTCGTGAAATCATAGTTGTGACCATTGCCAGCGTCATGTAAATGGCACCCATACCAGTGGCATGTAAAAGGCACCCATTACACTCTTGGAGTGGTTGGCATTTGGAAGGGCATCCAGCCATAGAAACCATGCCAAATCAGACTGGAACCTGGTGCAGCTCTCAGTCTTACCAATTCCAACCAAACCGTCTAACCCATGCCAGCATGAAAAGTGGATGTTAAATGACGACGATGATGATGTTTAGTGTCTTTCTTGCTAATAAGGTTCATCACTGATAGTTAGTTATTTAGTTTTATTTATATTGACTTTTGACTTGCTCATCTCACATATTATGCTGTTCAGTTGTAAATTTAACCCTTTTACATTCGGCTTATTCTGTCAAATGTTAAGCTTATAAAATGAAAATGTTTTGAATTAAACATGCGATATCTTGTCGCTTAGAGATTTTGATGATGTGCTTATTTAGTTTTAGAATGGCATTGTTGGGTTGGTGTGAGAGGCCAGATCTGGTCAGTTTCAACATAAAAGAGGTTAAATATTTCAGCCTGATGTGGCTGGTTTAAAAGCTAAAGGGTTTACATATGGAATAATTCATTCTTTGAATCACTGCTGCCATGTCTTTTCAGCTGGAAGAACTTCTTCCTTAACTCCACCTGCACTATTTATTTGGTGTTGGTCTTTTGTCTCAAAGTTTTGCCTTATTCACCATGCTTGGCACCTAGGTGAAATTTCCCACAAAATGGTGAGAGCTGGAACAAACTCTGCAAGATCTCTGGTCTGATATTCTTACAGTCCTGCCAATCTGTCATCTTGGATTGGCAGAAAAGGTGAAAGGCAAAGTTACAGAAGGTGGTGGTGGTGCTTGTAAATCCCATCCTTGTTGCTGAGAATTAGGAACCATGAACCTATGCACCATTTCTCTCTCCAGCAATTTTCTGCTTTTGGCCATGGTCGTGCATTCACCCAGAGGTCTTCCGTTCCATTCTTTGATGTTGTCCGTCTCTTGCTTCCTTAACTTCCATTGACTCCTCTTTCTAGGATATGGATATTGAGGTTTCTGGGCAGTAATGAGTTGCCCAAAATACATTCTACTGCTTTAACTCTTCTCTTACCATACTTCTGTTAAAATAAGTCACTTTTCTTTCAAATAATATTGAAAATAGTGATAAATTATCTAAAAAATAAATCTGTCATTAAGCTGGTCTTTGGAACATAATTTAACAGAAAATTTTGAGAGGAGGTTTGGCATCACTTTAACCCTTTTGTTACCATATTTCTGTTGAAATGTGCTGCCTTTGTTTTAATTAATTTTGAAAATAATGAAGAATTTAATGAATTAACATTATTATTCAGCTGGTGTTTAGAACATAAATTAACAGGAAATTTGAAGGAAGTTTTAAATTTAGATCACTTTAAATCAGGAAATTTAAACCATAGAATCAGGAACTGTCTCAGACAAGTTGGTATCAAGAGGATTAAATCTCACTGCCACTCTGTTCTGGCCAGGAATTTCTTCTGAAATCTCAATATCTTCATTTGGTGTTTGTTGAATTACTTC
>NC_069003.1:21232338-21234033 GCF_001194135.2 Octopus bimaculoides
TGGGGCTGGGGGGATGGGGGTGTTGTTATTTATACTCGTTTCAGTTATTAGACTGTGGCCATGCTGGGGCACCATCTTGAGTCTTTAGTTGAATGAATCAACCCCAGTTCTTATCTTATTTTTTTTTTTAAAGCCTGGTACTTATTCTATTGGTCTGTTTTGCTGAACCACTAAAATGCAGGGATGTAAACACACCAACACCAGTTGTCAAGTGGTGGTTGGAGACAGACACACACACACACATACACACACACACACAATGAGCTTCTTTCAGTTTCCTTTCCATCTACCAAATCCACGTACAAAGCTTTGGTCGACCCAAGGCTATAAGTAGAAGACACTTGCCCAAGGAGGGATCGAACCTCGAATCATGTGGCTGGGAAGCAAGCTTCTTACCACACAACTACACCTGCACCTGTTAACTTTTCTTTAACATGGTTCATAGCAATTTCTCTGTGCATTTATTTTGGCTGAGAGAAGTTTTACCATTCTTGATTTATGGAACCAAGAGTAAATGGAGAGTTGAGTTTCATGTCAATAGAGCATGCTGTGTATCATTGAAAAGAAACTAACTTTTCTACTGTATTAAAGAACAAGGCATGTTGATGATAACAAGGTATGCATGTTGGAGGAACGAAGTAAGGGGGGGAGTATTTAAACCAGGGTTTAAATCAATGAACCCTTTATGGAATCCTCGATAACTTATTGACTCTCAACATATGAATTTCTAAAATAAAATTAAAAAGTATAATTAATAAAAAAGAATTTCTTGGTTTGAAAATGATAATTCCTTCATTCTTTATTGTCATTGCCACTTTTTTAATTAATTAGAAATATTTAAATCAACTTTATGAATATACTTAATGAAATTGATAATGAGCAATAAGTTTAGTGTTGTTATATTGACATAACTGAAATATTTAATGTGAAATATGTATTTGGTGAATCCTAGTTATTGTTATATTGAAATTTGGCTGGAAATTAGTGAGTTTTAGCCTTAAATTACCCATACTCTTCTTGATTTAAATAATTCAGCACCCTTAATACCTAAAATTGATTCAAGTGTTTATTGACCCCCTTGAATAGCCACATAAGACCCTTCAGGGGTCAATATTGACCTCTTCATCAACCCCTAATTTAGACAAACCTAACCATAATTGTTGAACATGTGAAAAAATTACTAAATTTATAATAAATAAACTGGTTCTAGCAGGTGCTATTTCACACTGCCACGAGGTTCTGTCAAGAAAGGAGACTGTCTCCTTGTTTCAGTCCAAGTTTGTGGACTGAAACAAGTCTTTCCTCATTAACAACACCTGTTGTGTTTGGTGTCAGGTGAGAATAAACAACATAATAAAAGCCAAGGAACCTAACAGTGACCATTATCATTATTAAACAATAATAATAGAAATTATGATAATTATTATTATTATTACTACTATTATTATTATTATTATTATTGTTAAGACGAAGAGCGCGATTCGATTGTATAAATGTTTTATTCATTGAACAATATTTCGACAGTACGTCTGTCAGGCATAAGAACAGTAGTTCAACAGAACTTGCTGAACATTTCGTTTCAAGCGGCTGCAATTTTGAAGAAGACTTGAAAGTGCACATTCTCAAAAAATATTCTGAATCTGCCCCACTTTCACTTCTCAGAATGTATGAGAAATATGTTTGCAGGTTATTAAC
>NC_069003.1:21235037-21237537 GCF_001194135.2 Octopus bimaculoides
TGAACTGTTATTTTAATGATTTATGTCTATATACAACGGGCTTCTTTTGGTTTCTGTCTACTAAATCCATTCACAAGGCCTTGGTCAGCCTGAGTCTATAGTAGAAGACATTTGCCCAGGGTGCCATGCAGTGGGTCTGAACCCAGAATCATGTGGTTTGGAAGGAAGTTTCTTACCACACAACCATGCCTGCACCTATATAAAAATGTGATGGTTACAATTGGAACATCTTTGGTCATAAGCAGAGTCTAAATAACACTGAGAAGCTGCTACTATGTGACTCCTCATTATTGCTAGAAATGGCATCCAAGTCATCCTCATATCGTACTTATTGGATAATATAGTATCTTTTGTCTTCTACTAGTTTCAGCCATCAGACTGTGGCCATGCTGGAGTAATGCATTGAAGAAATTTTAGTTGAATGAATCAACTCCAGTACTTATTGTTGAAGTCCAGTATTTCTTCTATTGGTCACTTTTGGCAAACCACGAACTTATAGAGACATAAACACACCAACGCTGGTTGTCAAGCAATGGTGGTGGAGGGGGGATAATCACAAAATACACACACACGAGGGGGTGCTGACAGCTTTAATGGTATCGTGAAAGGCCTGGTGTCGTGGAGGCCCAACCTTCTGAGTCCTTTTACAGGGCTTAGAAAAACTGAAGGACCACTGCTATAAGTGTAAGAATTTGAGAGGGGAATATGTTGAATAAAATTATAATAAAATCCTCCTGTATTTTCTTTTACCCAAAGCCAGAAACTTTTCAGCACCCTCCTCATATACGATATATATATATGTATATATATATATATATATACAAGAATTTATTATTAATTGTGACACTTGTTTCGACACATTTAGGATTGATCCCTCACAGGTGGGACACTCAATAATTGGTTCAGGAGTATCCAGTGGTGCAGATGTATCTCATCGAGTGATAAATAGACATTGTTGAACTGTTATTTTAATGATTTATGTCTATATACAACGGGCTTCTTTTGGTTTCTGTCTACTAAATCCATTCACAAGGCCTTGGTCAGCCTGAGTCTATAGTAGAAGACATTAGCCCAGGGTGCCATGCAGTGGGTCTGAACCCAGAATCATGTGGTTTGGAAGGAAGTTTCTTACCACACAACCATGCCTGCACCTATATAAAAATGTGATGGTTACAATTGGAACATCTTTGGTCATAAGTCTATTGAGTGAGAGATCAAGTGGGATCTAAAACAACCAAGTAACGAGGAACTTTAATGTGGTTCTTTATTGTTGCTAGAAATAGTGCCCAAGTCATCCTCAGACTATGCCTATTGGATGATATAGTCCTAGATACATTGTGCCTGAATAAAACAGGAGTTGCTTTTATATGGTGAGCTGGCAGAATTGTTGGCACACCGGGCAAAATGCTTAGCAGCATTTGACTTGTCTTTATGTTCTGAGTTCAAATTCCACCAAAGTCGACTTTGCCTTTCATCCTTTTGGGGGTCGATAAAATAAGCACCAGTTCAGTACTGGGAGTGATGTAACTGACTTACCCCACTCCCCCTAAATTGCTGGCCTTGTTCCAAAATTTGAAGCCAAAGGTGGAGAACTGAAAGAATCATTAGCATGCTGGGCAAAATACTCAGTGACATTTCATCTGTCTTTACGTTCTGAGTTCAAATTCTGCCAAGGTTAACTTTGCCTTTCATTTTTTTCGGGGTCGATAAAATAAGTACCAATTGAGCACTGGGGTCAATGTAAACAATTCACCCCTCCCTTGAAATTGCTGGCCTTGTGCAAAAATTTGAAACCAAAGCTACCAAACTGGTAGAACCCTTGGCATGTTGGGGAAAATGGTTAGTGACATTTCCACCATCTTTACATTCTGAGTTCAATTTCTGCCAAAGTTGACTTTCTCTTTCATCCTCTTGGAGTCAAAATAAAGTACCAGTCGAGCACTGGGGGTCAATATAATTGCCTCACCCCTCCCTTGAAATTGCTGGCCTTGTGCTAAAATTTGAAACTGATATTACGGTGGTAATGGTGGTTTATCTTGTAGTGATGGTGGTAGTGGTGGTGGAGTGATAATTATGGTGGTAATGGAGGGGGTTGATGATTCAGAATGGTGGTAGTGGGTGATGATGGTGGGGCTGGTAATAGCAGTGGCTGTAGTAATGATATGATGATGGTGGTGGTAATAGAAGCTGATGATTATGAGGGTGGTGATGATTGTGATGGTAGCCGGGTTCACTAGGGTGTAGGTTAACCTGCTTGGCTGTCCTTCAGGGCAACACCCCCCCCCCATCCTCCACACTAAGCATGGTAATGTAAGCTAGGCTAGAACACCTGAGATACATCCTCACCATCAGCTGTCTAAACTTATAAACAACAACATAACCTCAAGCCAACATGAGATGTCCTATGCAGTCCCTTGACCTTCTAGAAATAGCAACCAAATATCTATCAAAAACACTATGGAAGAAGGAAGAGCACACTGGGAAGATCATCTTAGTTTAA
>NC_069003.1:21239554-21244626 GCF_001194135.2 Octopus bimaculoides
TAACAAAGGAGATGACTGAGGACCGAGTTATGTGGTATATTACTGTGCTCAAGAAGACCCAGCAACAGAAACGAGATCCTAAAACCAAGGTGCAATGTAAAAAGCACTGAGTACATTTTGTAAAATGGTTGTTGTTAGGAAGGGCATCCAGCCATGGAAACCAAGCCAAACCAGACTTTGGAACCTGGTGCTGCGCCTGGCCTGGCCAGTTCCTGTCAAGCTGTCCAACCCATGCTAGCATGGAAAACAGACATTAAATGTTAATGATGATATATATATATATATATACACGCACACACACACACACAGATTAGTGTATGTATAATGTAGAAGTGCGTGTGTAAGCAATGGTACAATAACTTGGCAGTCAGGTTCCATAGCAACCACTTTAACTTCTACCACCAGCTCCACCCCCAACGTCACCACTTCAATTAACAACAATATTAAGCTCAAATATACTCACCATATGCAATCTGTTTAATATCAACGACCACTTCCCACCTCTTACACTGCTCTCCCCCTCCCTGTTGCTCCCTACTTCTCTTTCCTAGCTCAGAATAAACTCCTTAAACATACCCTTTTGTCTTCCCCTCCCTAACCCTCCCTACCTAATGGGATCCCTATAAACCAACATATCATCTACTCTACCCCATCCCCACCACCACCACTGCCACCACCACCACAATTATCGCCACCACTACTACTTTCACCCCATCATAATCACCATTATGGAGTTTGGTCACTTCTACTATACTGTTGTGATGGCTGTGTGATAACCGTTATCACACAGTTATCACACAGCCATCGATATCAGCAGCAATACCACCACCACCATGATCATGACTGTCTCTCAACAACAATGACTCCCAACACCACCTCCACCACCACTACTATGACTTCATAATCCTCACATCACACCAACACCACCACCACATATCTGAGGGACCAAAAACAAGGAAATGCCTAAATAGAGCCTTTTCACTTCCTAAAACTCAACCTTTCTGTCTGTCTCTCTCTCTCTCCCACTCCCCGTCATCATATACACCCATCAACCCTGTTGCCTTTGTTGTATACACCATATGTTCTCTTAATTCCCAAGGTGTGACTGTGTGGTAAAGAAGTTTGCTAAGGCAGCGAGCTGGCAGAAACGTTAGCATGCCGGGTGAAATGCTTAGCGGTATTTTGTCTGCCGCAACGTTCTGAGTTCGAATTCTGCCGAGGTCGATTTTGCCTTTCATCCTTTTGGGGTCAATAAATTAAGTACCAGTTACGTACTGGAGTCGATGTAATCAACTTAATCCCTTTGTCTGTCCTTGTTTGTCCTCTCTATGTTTAGCCCCTTGTGGGCAATAAAGAAATAAGAAGTTTGCTTTCCAGCCACATGGTTTCAAGTTCAGTTCTACAGCGTGGCATTTTGGGAAAGTGTCTCTCCCTGTAGCATCAGGCCAACCAAAGCCTTGCAGGGAAACTGAAAGAAGCCCATCATATAAACACACACACACACATAAAAGAAGTAAAAGGGATTAATGAATCCAGACAGATATCTATAAAGCACACAGTTTTAAATGAATTTGGTTAACTATATCAGTCAGATACCAATGAATACAAGTAGAATAAATATCCAAAGTAATTCCTCATGTATGAGAAGTAGATTCAAATATCATTTAGAAGAATTTCAAGGAATTCAGAGTATTAGATAACAAAAATATGAATAGGGAAAATCACACCTTTAATTGTAGAATTCACCTTATAAAGCCAACAACTGTTTCTGTTGTATTAATATATTTAGAAACAGAAAATATCATTGAAATTGATATTCCTAAAAATATATGTTATCATGTTTTCAAGGCGATCCAGAATTAGTTAAATTCAAAGCAAACTAAGGAAATATTTCCAGTACAATGAATGCCTACAAAAACAATGCTAAGGAGAAATATAATCTAGGAAAAGCCATTTTTGTGCTCAACTATTGGTGACATCACTAGAAAATGAAAAAATAAAAAATAAACATAAGAATTCTACATTATTACCATTAGAAACATAGAGATTTTATGTCACTGCAATTAGTTAACTATTCATTAAATATTAGTTTTTAAAAAAGATTAATGCTTATCATATTACATATGAAAAGCAATTATAATTAAGAACTGAACTATTTAAAAGCCTTCCTAAATTTGTGGGAACATTTCATTGCAAAATTCCCATTAAAATTTAATAAAATTAATTTACAAGTAATTATATAAAACAATTCTTCATGGCAAAGATCACGTGTAGATTTGCCAATACTTTATGATGTGTAATTAATAATGGACCACTTTAAATCATATTTAATGTTCCTATCTTTTAAATCCCAAATGCATTTACTAAGATTTGTAGAATTACCTTTTTTTTTTCTATAGTTAAATGAATGAGAATGATTATGAAATCAAGAATTCCAAATTGTAGCAGATGAACCAATGTAATAATACTTCCTTGTTATTACTTTACACTGATATACTATATTTTCCCTTAAATGCTGATTTTCTAAAGGGCATACAATTTTGTTTTTACAATTACACAAGCATTTATTCATTTGTATCTGGTACTCATGGTTAAAAAGTCTCCTCTCAAAATTAGGTGTTACGGCAGGATTATTATCATTATAATTAATATCAAAACTAGATGTTAACTTAACTGTATTGTCAGAGTTACTTAAAGAATCGAAATTTAGTCCAGGAAAATTAACATTAGAGTTCATTTCACAATACACCTTATCAATTTTACTCTTGTTTCTAGATTTTGAGTTAAGATATTCCCTAAGTCTCTGTTTATTGTATGCTGCTATAATCTCAGCTAAGTTTCTAGTGATTGAATATGGAAAACTTATACTACGGCAATTAGATAATTTCCCATATTAACTTGAAGGTGGAAAATACTTATCTAATGTAGCAAAGAATATTTGATGAATATTAATAGCTACTGAGTGTGTGAATGGTATATTATACCAAATAATATTCTTTGATTTATTCTTTCTACTATTTATATATACACTTTTCTAAATATTAACATTATTAATATTGGATTTTTCCCTACAGTAATTTTTATTCTTAGGTTTATAAATATTAATATTATTATTATTATTTGGCAGAATTGTTATCATGCTGGGCAAAATGCTTAGTGGCATCCCCTCCCCATAATTTCAGGCCTTGTGCCCAGAGTAGAAAGGATTATTATCAATAGTCATACCAAACATGTATTTAGTATCTACAGAGTTAGATTTATATTTTTTATAATATGATCATCTTCTATACTTAGCTTTTTACCGATCACATTTGTATCCTTATTCTTCTTGCTTTTATTTAGGTTAGTTAAAGAAAGTTGCGTGATCCACTTCTATCTTTATTATTATTTTCATTACACTCACTATCAATTTCCAACTTATCTAATGTTCTATCATTTCCAGGAATTTTATTACTATTTTCTATATCTAAGTATTTTAATACCAGAGAAGCAACTGTCAGCTTTGTGAGGTGAATTCTCCAATTAAAGCAGTAATTTTCTCTATATGTATTTTTGTTGTTATATACATACATACACACACACACACGTGTATATATATATATATATATATATATATATATATACACATACACACACACACACACACACACATATATGCACACACATATATATACACACACACACACACATATATACACACACATATATATATACACACACACATATATATACATGCACATATATATACACACACATACACATAATCGTTTTCATTAGGTGAATACAGGTAAGAATTAACAATTAGAACTTCTCACAAAACAGAACATAGTGCGAGATGACTCAACCGACCTGATTTTGGTAGGAGAGTAAGTAGCAATCATAGACCTGATGAGTCAATATTTTTGCAGCATTTGTATCATTATACTACTGGTGTGATGTATTGTTACATATACATATTAGTCATATAGCAATATTCCTCTGATAAAATATCAATGAAACAATTGTAAAATTATATAATAAAAATGAATTGCTCACTCCACTCTCCTTGTTAGTTTGCACACACACACACACACACATCATAGGTCAGATAAAACTCATTTAGACATACTCTCTGGCTTAATGTTCTTCCTGTTGATAACCATGGCTTATTTTCAAGCAAGATAATATTTTTCCTTACTATTTCAAATAATGAATAGCACAATAGCTGAATTTGTTTAACTGGAAGATTGCCAAAAAAAAAAATGCTTGTTTCATGGTAACATTTGTTGACAATTTATGATGTTAAGACAAGGAGAGATACCCCCCAATCACCCCCACACACACCTACCACTGTAAAGTTGTTGGCATTAGGAAGAGCATGCAGACTAGAAACCATGTGTTGTAGGGAATTAGTAATAATGTTAGACCTCTCTCACATGATGAGTGGAATGAGCAGTCACAATGAGTAAAATGACATTGACTGGTATTGAGAGAGAGTAGGTAGGGTACAAGAGTACGTGTAGACTGTGTGGATAGTTGTGTCTGTGTTCATATAGTAATTATACTGTGATACTTAGTGGTTGTTATAATGATCCAACCCTTTGAGGATAATAACACTGTATGACTAGGGGCCGTATAGTGCCAGATAGAAACATTCTATGGACTTCGGATTTATAACAATATCTCTCAGAGCAACAACTGTCGTACAATATAGAGACAACAGTGGCAAAAGACCACTTTATAACACCCTGCCAAAGCAGACATTGCAGTTCAATGGGGTCTTTGGACCCAGTGGATCCTGTCAAACCATGCAGTCAATTCCAGCATAGAACACTGTTGTCAAATGATGATTTTTATATGGGGATACTTGTCTTAGTCATGGGGCAGTTACCTCCCCTGTCAATACATGTGCATACATTAGCACTCTTAGAAGAGCATTAAGAGTATTTCAACTCTTATTTCTAGCAATGTAGGTGCTTCAGCATCTTTAGTCACACCTAGTGATAATGGAATTTTTCCTTTATGATATCACATTGCACCTAGCTATTAGTATTCATGTGTATATATATATATATATATATATATATATATAT
>NC_069003.1:21244755-21252232 GCF_001194135.2 Octopus bimaculoides
CTAAGTTATGGGGACCTAAACACACCAGCATCAGTTGTCAAGCGATGTTGAGGGGACAAACATAGGCACACATACATACATATGCATACATATATATATATATATATATATATACGACGGGCTTCTTTCAGTTTCCGTCTGCCCAATCCACTCACAAGGCTTTGGTCAGCCCGAGGCTATAATAGAAGACATTTTCCCAAGGTGCCACACAGTGGGACTGAACCCGGAACCATGTGGTTGGTAAGCAGGCTACTTACCACACAGCCACTCTTGCGCATGTATATGTATGTATGTATATAAATATATGCAAGGTTTTATTCCAACCACAAATTTTAAAACATAATTGCACACAACACACACAAAAAAAAAAACAACTTGAAGCTGGCTGTTCCTGCAGGGATAAAGACTTGTGCTCATTAAATGGAGCCTGTATGGCCAAGGCCATTATTTATGAAGCCACTGTAAATTCTACGAATGCTAATAACACAATTTCATCAAAGCGATGTGGTTCTCATGGAGGGAAATTTTAAAGCAAGGTTCAATAATCATACATTAAGTTTCAGACACTGGGATAAACAGAAAACGACCAAATTATCCAGTCATATATGGTTCTTAAAAGAACAAGGTGTCAGCTGTAGGATTTACTGGAAGATCTTGGTCAAGTGTAAATGAATGTGAATATCAACAATTAAGGTTACAAATATAAAGTACATTTAGCAAATTGCTAAATGTACTTTATATTTGTAACCTTAATTGTTAATATGACATGGTATGTCATAAGCATCTGTATATTGTGGTTTTTGTCATTTTAGTTACAAAATAAATAAATTAATTCAATGGAATACACTGTCTGCAAGTCGATGGATACTGCATATTCTCCTCCATTTTCTTATTGCTATATAAATTTAGGGTAAAATAACCCCCTTTTACCCGCACCCACTAATTACACTTGGTATAACACTAGTGTAACAATAATTGGGTACCCTCCCAGCAGTATATTGGATAGATACTATCCCTTAGTGGGTTGAATCCTCAACCCCTAACTCTCTTGCATTATATATATATATATATATATATATATATATAAATGTGTGTGTGTGTGTGTGTATATATATATGTGTGTGTATGTATATAGATTAGAGCATGTATATTGAGAGATGAGGGCACGTATATAGAGAGATTAAAGTATATATCTATAGAAAGATATTAAAGCTTTAATCTATACCTACCAGCTCAATGGGAAGCCACTTCTAGCCACTTATGAAAAGCTGTCACAAAGTCATATCCTTAACTGCAGTTCAAACTGGAATTTTAGTGGCATAGCAATTTGAGCAGTTAGTGCATACCTGTTAGTTTGAGTCACCTTGACAAAAGCTCCTCGTATCTTTCATACACACACATAAGTGAGTGATGGTCTTTTCAGTTTCTACCTACCTAAATCACACACTGAGACTATAGTAGAAGACACTTGCACAAGATGCCACACAGTGGGACTGGAACCTAAAACATCATGTTTGCAAAGCAAACTTCTTAATCGCATTATAACCAATGGTATGAACATGCAAGTGTGTGTGTGTGTGTATGCATGTATTTTGTGTGGTTGTGATCATAGTTTAGTTGTGTTTTTTTTAATTATTTTTCTCAAACAAATTCTCCAAAACATCTTGCACAAGATTTTGTCTGTCGTATTATATTGATTAATATCTTTTTTTAAGTCATTGAAATCGTACTAGACTTGATTTATTTTATTTATTCATTGTATTTTCCCTTTATCTTCAAGAAGCATTTAGAGAGCCATATTGTTGTCAAGTGATATATGATGTAAAACTATCTATGCACTGGATAAATAGATCAGTTATATATATATATATATAGATAGATGCACATGCACACATAAATATATATATCCTCAACTGGCTCAATTTACAGAAATTTATCATCTCCTCCTCCTCCTAATGTGTCTGCTGATTTGTTTCTGTTTTCGTTGTCATTATATAGATGAGTGGAGAAGCTGAAAGGCTGTGCCCACAATCTACAATCTTTTTCCAAGTCTCTTCAAGACTGGTTATTAGGGAAGAGGTGGAGCTTAAAGGGTGGAGACTGGAGGAAAGAAACCAAAAGTAAAATTCATGTGGTGCCATTGTTGGGAAGTTGCTGGAAGATGAAGTTATTGAGGTAGCTTGGTCTCTGGTTCAAGTTCTTGTAGCAGAAGTGTAGAACTTTGTTAAAAGGCATCCAAGAACCAAAAGTCATTCTAAAATTATTTTTTAACGTAAGCGTGCCCAAACAAGTCGAATGCTTACACAGAGCAGGTTTTACAGCCACATCATCCAAACCAACCGGGTGAAACCGAGCTTAGCTGCTAGTTATATATAAATTGTTATATTACAATAACCAATAATATGTTGTGCATGTATAGTAATATTACGATCATGAAATTAGCATTAGCTTATCTCACTCTTTATCGCAGAACCCCTAGAAACCATTTGTGGAACCTTAGGGTTCCAGGGAACTCCATTTGAGAAATGCTGCTTTAACCTTTAAAACATTCACATTATTCTATCAAAATAATTCTCTTTTATTCACATTGTTTGGAATTAATCATGCATTATTTTGTAGCTTGAGATTTCCATAAAGTAACTGTTAATTCTTTAGAATGATATTGTAGGGTTGGTGTGAGAGGCCTCATCTGGCCAGTTTGAGCATAAAGCAAGTAGGATATTTTGTCCAGATTTGGCTGGTTTAAATGCTAAAGGGTGGCATTATAGAACTTGAAGCAGTTGTAGGAGGATTGACATCAAAATGCTGAACAGAAAATGAAACCCTCAACTTTGAGAGAGTGTTATATCATTGGCAGATGAATTCTTGAATGATTGGGATAATTTCACTTTTTAATTAATATAATTATATCTGTTAAGGTGGTGAACAGGCAGAATCATTAGCACACTGGAGAAAATGCTTAGTAGTATTCTGTCTGTCTTTATGTTCTGAGTTCAAATTCCACCAAGGTTGACTTTGCCTTTCATCCTTTGGATATTGATAAAATAAGTACCTGTTGAGTACTGGGCTCAATGAAATTTACTTATCCTCCCCAACAAAATTGCTGACCCTGAGCCAAAATATGAAATCATCATCATCATCATTATTATTAAGGAGGTGAGCTGATAGAATTGTTAGCATGCCAGGCAAAATGCTTAGCAGCTTTTCATCTGTCCTTACGTTCTGAATTCAAATTCTGCTGAGGTTGACTTTGCCTTTCACCCTTTCAAGGTCAATAAAATAAGTACCAGTTACACACTAGGGTCAATGTAATCAGCTAGCCTCCTCACCCCAAAATTTCAGTCCTTGTGCCAAAAGTAGAAAGAATTATTATTATTAAAGAGGCAAGTTGGCAGTCATTAGTATGCTGAGCAAAATGTTTAGTAGTCTTTTATCCCTCTTTCTGAGTTCAAATTCTGCCAAGGTCGACTTTGCCTTTCATCCTTTAAGGGTCAATAAAATAAGTACCAGTTACACACTGGGGTCAATGTATTCAACTGTCTCTCACCCTACAAATTTCAGGACTTGTGACTATAGTAGAAAAGATTATTATTATTATTACTAAGTCAGAAAGCTGGCAGAATTGTTAGCAATCCAGGCCAAATGCTTAGTGACATTTTGGTAATGTTATGTTCTCAGTTCTAATTCCACCAAGGTTGACTTTGCCTTTCATTCTTTTGTGGTTAATAAAATAAGTACCAGTTGAACATTGGCATCGATGTTATTGACTTAGCCCCATTCCCAAAATTGCTGGCCTTGTGCCAACATTTGAAGCCATTATAATTACATCTGTCTAATAATGAGTATTCATATTTCTGCTTTCATTTCTATGAAGTATAAATGATTATTTAGCAGTTTCCATTTCTCTACACAGTTCTTTGCAATTTCATTGAACTCTGCTTGGTATTTTGAGCTGCAGGAGTTGGGTTATAGAGGGTAGATAAGGCAGTGCTCCATAGTTTGGTCTGCTTCCCCACATTGACATGTGGTCAAGCTGGTCTTCTAGCCCTGCCTGACCAAAGCAACTTTTGATTTTCCTGTTCTTGTTCTCAGGCAGTTGAGTGTCTTCCATTGGATTTATAGTGCTTCCGAGCCAGGATAGAGGACTTCTTCTGGGGGGCTCCATGTCAATTGGAGGAGAGTTATTTCCAAGCTTTCCCATCCAGAGGTGGCATGTGGTTTCTTCTCAAGATGTAAGGGACTGGACGTGGCTGATGAAGATTCTTGATTTCAGTTGCTAGGACTGAAGATTGACATCCACAGAAGAGGCAGCATTCATCTCTAATAACTTTTGTCATTTAGAATAATGGTGCGGTTAGATGGGAAATTGATACTTGGTTAGGCTGTGTATCATTCCCATATAAAACCAACCAAAGTCACCATATATAACTTTCTAATGAATCAGTTGTTGCTTGTGTTGCCTGCCATTTTTAGCATCAAAAGGCATCAGTTGTTGCTGAAATGAGTTCTGGTTAGTTCATGGAGAAGCTGCATATAATGCGTGGACTGATCAAAAGTGCACCAGGCTGATCACATCAAGGGAAAATCTGACATTGTTTGAGGCAGATCCAGCTGGTTTCCTTGAATGTTTCCTAAGCCAGGATGAGTGTTGGGTTCATCACTTTGAGCCAGAGACAAAGAGACAATCCATGCAGTGGAAACACTCCTCCTCACCTGCTCCAAAGAAGGCCAAGGTTGTTTAATCTGCAGGGATGGTGATGATCTCAGTCTTTTGGGATGCTAAAGGCACTGTGTTTATTTACTAACTTCAAAAGGACCACACTATCAATGGAGAGTACTTTACCAACTTGCTGAGGCAGTTACAAAAAGCTATCAAGATCAAATACCCAGGAAAACTTACAAAACTTGTTTTGTTTTATCAGAACAGTGCTCCAGCACCCAAGTCTTTGCTTTCAATGGCTGCTGTGTATGACTGTGGCTTTGAACTAATTGATTACCCTCTCTTCCTCCTGATTTGGCCCCATCTGACAACTACCTGTTCCCTTACATGAAAAGACACTTGGCTAGGAACCAGTACCGCAGTGATAATGATGTCATATTTGCTGCTGATGACTTTTTTAACCAGCAGGATGAAAGCTTCTTCAACAATGGGATCCTAGCACTGCAATACCAATGGAAGAAGTGTGCAGACCACAATGGGGACTCTGTTAAAAAATAAACAATTCATTTGGTCATATTCCATGAGAGTATCTTAATCAGCCTTCAAACATTTCAGCCAATCCTCATAAGATTGAAAGTTTTCTTGGAAATGTTGAATTTGTAGGTGAAACACTGCCATTGAAAGAGGTGGGGAACCTGTAATGTTAGGAAGGGCATCCATCTGTAGAAACTTTGCCAGATCAGATTGGAGCCTGGTGCAACCTTCTGGCTCGCCAGTCCTTAGTCAAACCATCCAACCCATGCCAGCATGGAAAACGCGTTAAACGACGACGATGATGATGATGATGATATGTTTGATTCTGTTCTTTATTTTTTCTTCTTTCTATAAAATAAATTGCATTACTTTCTGACTCACCCTTGTAACTCCATCCAGTGAGGGAGCATACACATAATTGCTCAGCCTGATAGATATACTAGTCAAATCCCTCTCAAATCACTCTGTCTTCTTATGAAAAAGAAGGATACAGTGCATAATGCAATTCTGGAGTATGTTGTGGTTTGGTAAATAGACTTGATTGCCATGCATGGCATGTCTTTTATCATAAGTCAGTTTAATATAATGAAATAGAATGCAGTGAGCTGGCAGAATCATTAGCATGCTGGGCAAAAGGCTTTGCAGCATTTTGTTCGTCTTTATGTTCTGAGTTCAAATTTCGCCAAGGTCAACTTTACCTTTCATCCTTTCAAGGTCAATAAAATAAGTACAAGTTGAAAATGGGTCGATCTAATCAACCTATTCCTCGCCCAAAATTGCTGGCCTTGTGCCAAAACCTGAAAGCAAGGTAATGAAATAGATTTATTCAATTGTCAACATACCACTGCTTTATTAATTAACAAAGATTTTTAGCATAAATGACACAGGCACCTCTCTGTCATGTAACTGGTAATGCAGGCAATTTGGTAAATGTGAGATATGATGTTCAAGCCCTGTTAAAGGGCCTCTTCATCACGTTTACTTTAATTGGTTTGGTTCATATAATGTCTTTTGCTATCAGCATTGTATTCTGCATCTCTAGCAACCACCAACACCACCATAAATGCCTTGTTAATCTCCACCACCAGCAGTACCACCACCATCACCACCACCACTACCATCACCATCACCACCACCACCACCACCACCACTATATACACTTTTATAGTCCCCACCACAACCACTAATGTATACACTGCTACAATCACATGCAGCTGCACCACCACCATAACCAACAATATAATCTCCACACCCCCTGGCCATTATAAGCTTCTACCCACCTTCTACACTCACCATCACCATCACCACCACCACCACCACCTAGTCTATTATGTTACAGTAGATGTTTTAACATCATGCAAAGTCTATTTCTTTCATTTTGTCATTAATTCTGGACATTGCCATCATCACCACCACCACCGCCATCATCTTCACCACCATCTTCAACATCCTCGTCTTTCTCCACCACCGCCACCACCACCCATGTTGGTGTCTTCTTACAGAAATTTTCTTATAAGATGTAAATCAATTACTTTTAATGGAATTGAAATGATGACTGGCCTGCTGTCAGCTTAAACTACTATTACCACTACCACTACTACAATTACTACCACCACTAATACCATCACAACTCCTTCTACTACAACAACTATCACATCGTAAATATATTTCTACCAACATCACTGCTACTACTACTACTACTACTACTACTACTACTTGATATTGATTTCTATGACATTGGTACAAGGACTTAAAGAGAAGGGGAACAATTTAAATCAACCTCTCCCACCCCACCATCCCAGTACAAAACTGGTACTTTTAATGATGTCAGACACTACTGGAAGAATGAAAGGTAAAGTTGATCCCAGCTGGATTTGAACTCAGAGCATGTAAGTTGTCATCATTTGTATTAATTTTTAAAACATTAAAGGCAGTGATGCTGAAAATGTAGTGGTGTTGGTTCCACATAAAATTCACTAGTACTGTTGTTGTTGGCACTCCATCGCTTACGACGTCGAGGGTTCTAGTTGATCCGATCAACGGAACAGCCTGCTCATGAAATTAACGTGCAAGTGGCTGAGCACTCCACAGACACGTGTACCCTTAACATAGTTCTCGGGGATATTCAGCATGACACAGTGTGACAAGGCTGACCCTTTGAATTACAGGCACAGCAGAAACAGGAAGTAAGAGTGAGAGAAAGTTGTGGTGAAAGAGTACAGCAGGGCTCGCCACCATCCCCTGCCGGAGCCTCGTGGAACTTAAGGTGTTTTCACTCTATAA
>NC_069003.1:21252428-21255869 GCF_001194135.2 Octopus bimaculoides
AAACTGCCAGCATCAGTTGTCAGTTGTCGGAGCATTGCATCCTTCAAAACTTCCATGCTTCCTGAGATTCGCCAACACTACACCTGATTTTCTCCCCTCCATACACATGCAAGTATGTATCTGACTCATACACTGTTCACTTTCCAGACATGCTTTATGCATATGCTTTATACACACTTTTGACAAGTTGTAATGCACCTGAGCACTGTATACAATAATTTCATTATCATTATTATACTGTCCTGTTTAAAGCATTGGTGTGGATGTCACATAACATGCACTGGTGCTGGTACCATGTTTCAAGCACAGGTGCTCGTGTCACATTTAAAGCACTGGTGCTGGTGCCATGTAAAAAGCACCCTGTACACTTTGTAAAATAGTTGGCATTAGGAAGGGCATTCAACTGTGGAAAGCAAGTCAAAACAGACTAAGGAACCTGATGTGGCCCCTGGTCTAGTCTGTTCCTTTCAAGCTGTCCAACCCATGCCAGCATGGAAAACAGACTTGAAAGATTATGATGATGAAAACTCCTGCTTGTCTTGCAACATTTTGTTAATCATCATCACCATTGTTTCCGCATCTACTTTTCTTGCTTGCATGGATTGGGTGAAGTTAATTGAAGCAGGTTTTCTATGGCTGGATGACCTTCCTGTCACCAACTTTCACTTGTTTCCTAGCAAGGTAACATTTCCTCATGGCCAGATGTGTGTTCACAGAATACTGGAAATGAATCATACAATGTCAACACAAGGAGGTACAAATACACATATATATTTGATGGGCTTCTTTCAGTTTCCATCTACTGAATCCACTGGTAAACCTTCATTGGTTCACATGGGCCTATAATAGAAGACACTTGCTCAAAGTGCCGTGCAGTGGGACCTAGTGAACCTCATGAACAAAATAAAATTTCTTTAGTCTTTTAACAGTTTCCAACAGAAACTGAAAAAAGAAAAATGATATCAAATACATAAAGAGTTTTAAAAAAACGGCACTTTTTTCTGATAAAACTAAAAACTTATATCTTGTAGAAAACAGCACATATTCACAACTCCTACACAACAGCATCATTAATAATTACACCAAAGCTAGGTCACAAATTTATAACGAAATTAATAAAGAAGCTAGTATTATTGCCGCCAGACTTAAATTAGATAAAAAAAAGAGGTTCTTCCAAAAAAAGAGGCCTTTATAACTATCAAGGACCATAAAAAGAACTTCCTATCTAATCCTAAATGTAGGCTTGGTATTATTAGTAAAGAAATTGGTATTATTAGCAAAAAAAATTTAGGAAAAAAATCAATGAGGAAGTCAGGAATGCTAGTAGGTTAGTACAATGGTCCAATAGTATAGGAGTCGTTGACTGGTTTGAAGCCATTAGGAATAAGTACAAAGCGAGATTTACACAATTTGCTATTGTCGATTTCTATGCCTCTATCTCTAAGGAACTGCTAGATAAAGCCCTCACCTTCACAAGCGAATTTATAGAAATTAGTACACAAGATAAGGAATAATCTTCCATGCTAGAAAGACTTTACTCTTCAACGAGAATGCAGAGTGGGTCAAGACTACCGATACAGAGGGTGCTTTCAATGTGAGCATGGGGTCATATGATGAAGAAAGCATATGCGATCTCATTGGACTATTCCTAACCGATACGTTGGTTAAGACTTTTTCTGACCTATGTTTCACCATTTACAAAGGTGATGCCCTAGCTTGAACCCCAAATACCAATGGACCAGCACAAGATCGGTTTAGGAAGGACATTATCCATTTGATGAAAACTTTCAGTCTTAGCATAACTACAGATACCAACCTGATGGTTGTCAATTTCCTAGATGTATCCTTAGATCTAAATAAGAATATTTACAAACCTTATAGGAAGTCCAACGATAGACTTAGTTATATTAATGTGGGTTCCTGCCATAGTGTTTAAACATTTTGTTAAAAACATTAGCAAAAGAATTCCTAGCCTCTCCTCTGATAGGGACATTTTTAATAGCGTTGCCCCAGTATATAATAATGCTCTAAAAGATAGTGGATTTAGTGAGGAAATAACCTATACACCAGTCACCAGTCTAATAATAAAGAAAAGGAAACAGGAATAGGAAAATATCTGGTTCACACCCCCTTACTCCCCCAAAGTGACTTTTGATATAGGTAAGTGTTTCTTGGCACTTATAGATAGACATTTTCCAGTCAATCATAGTTACAGAAAGCTCTTCAATAGACATAACTTAAAAATTAGTTTTAGCTCAACTACTAATTTTAAAAATATAATTGCACACAACACACGAAAACCACAAAATGAAACCAGCTGTTTATGCACGGATAAAAATTTGTGCCTGCTAAATGGAGCTTGTATGTTTGAGCCCATCATTTATGAAGCCACTGTAGACTCTACAACCACTAAGGACACAGTTTTGACAAAGAAGTATGTGGGTCTCACAGAGGGGAATTTTAAGGCCAGGTTCAACAATCACACCTTGAGCTTCAGGCACTGGGATAAAAGAAAAACGACCAAATTATCCAGTCATATATGGTCCTTAAAAGATAAAGGTGTCAGTTACAACATCCATTGGAAGATTTTAGCCAAGTGTAAGCCTTACACCAACGGTAGTAGAAAATGCGGTCTTTGTGATATGGAAAGATGGCTCATCTGGAAAAACAGCTTAGACCCCGCTGCATGTCTAAATCCAAGAACTGAACAGTTTGGATCATGTCCACATATGGCTAAATATTTGTTAGGTTTTTGGGTCCCCCCCCCCCAAGATCACGGATAGAACCTGCTTTTTATATTGCGTCTGTGTACAAGCATTTTATCTCCCTATATTTTTTTTATATATTTTACATATTGTTTACATATTTATATATATATTTTTATCGCTTTATATATTTTTACACATCTTTTTCTGTATTTTACCTTTCACCCTGCATTTTTCTTGTGCATGTGCGCATATAGACGTGTATATGAACTTTTTTGTGCACGAATGGACTATATACAAGTGTGTGTGTGCGTGTATGTATGTATATATGTACATGTACATGAGTATGGTTACATATATATGTGGATGCACATGCGAGTGAGCATATGCATATGTAGCATGTGTGTATTTTAGATGTGTATTTGAATATAATTGTGTGCATATGGGTATGTGCATGTGTGTGCACATGTGTGCGGATATGCATATGTGTACATCGTGTGTGCATGTACATGTATATATACATGTGTATGGTTGCAGATATATGTAGATGTACACGCATATTTCACACGAGTGTGAGTGAGCATATGCATATATAGTGCATATTTTAGACGTATATTTGAATATAATTGTGTGCGTATGGGTATGTGCACATGTATGTGTGTGCATGCACGTGTGTGTGGATATGCATGTGTACATGCATGGTTGCATATATATGTGCATATATAGATGCATGTAT
>NC_069003.1:21259245-21261755 GCF_001194135.2 Octopus bimaculoides
AACTTCATAAGTACAATGTCTAACATGTAACCCCATGATACAGAAATTATAAATGTTATTTTTATGTTTATATGTTATTGGTAATGTCAATAAGACAATTTGTTTTTACCAAAGATACATTCAGGTGATTAGGCACATGTCTAGCTGTGTGGTTGAGAATCTTGCTCCTTGATCATGTGGTTTTGGGTTTAACCCTATTGGTCATATTTTTTTGACTGAAACCTCAGGCTGATCAAAGAGTTGTGAGTGGATTTGGTAAAAGGAAACTGAAAGAAGTGTGTGCGTGTGAACTTTTGTTTTGACATCATATGATAGTTGTAAACAAGAGGTGAGGGTTGACAACTGGAAGAGCATCCAGACATAAAAAATAGTTTGCCACAATGAATTCCTCCTGACCTGTGCATAATAATGTCCAACTAATGATTATACATAGGTTTTCAAGTTTTGGCACAAGGCCAGGAATTTCGAGGGAGGGATAGATCAATTAGATAGATCCCAGTGCTCATCTGGTACTTATTTTATCAATCCTGAAATGATGAAAGACTGTCGACCTCAGCAGAATTAGAACTCAGAACATAAAGACAGACAAAATGTTGCTAAATATTTTGCTGGGCATGCTAACGATTTGGCCAGCTCACTGTCTTAATTATTATGTATAAGTTATTATATATAAAATCTTGTCAGGAGGGAAGGTCATACCACCCATAACTCTTTATAGTGATTCTGAGACTGGTAGAGAAAGTTTGAAAGAGCAGGGAGACCACAAATGGCACCTAAAACAGGAAGTGGTGATGTTAAGTTGGTGATGGATTTTAAGTCTGCCAGTCAAATAGGCAATGGTAGGATTTGAACTCAGAATACAAAGAAACAAGAAATACCACAAGGCATCTGGGTTAACACTGCTATAGTTCTACAAATCCACCACCCTAGATTGACCGCCACTACTACAGCAATCAATCCCATTTACTAGTACCACTACCACCACCACCTCTTCCTCCTCCACCACTGCCACCACCTCCTCCTCCTCCTCCACCACCGCCACATCTGTTACAGTGTAGATTTTAATGGTGAATGTTTTCTCTGATTTATTTGACAGATTATCATCATCATATGTTTGTTTACCATGTTGAAAAGTGTAAAGGTAGTAGACATTCTTATTATTCTTCGGTGTGTTGGCACCCTTTCTGACCCCATATACCTTTCTCAGACAGGCATAGAATTAGCAAGGTCCTAAATTTTTATTTGCCATCTGGATCCCACCACCAGTTTTTCAACTGCTCCAAGGGACTTGCATCTTTGAGTCAGCTGGTTACTTCCTATGTACTTCAACCATTTAGAATAGCTTGATGTACATTCATCTTTCAGTGACCAGCTGTTCATTCTTTATATCTGTTTCCTCAAACCAGTCAGCATGCTTGTGTTTGGAGAAGCCAACAGAGATAATGGCTGCCCTGAAGATTGTCGCACAAAACTGCATCTAACAAGCATCATCAGTTGGTGCAGTGTCTCATAATATATTTAGTTACCTGTCATATTCACTACAAATGGGTGTTGCACTTCAGAATTCTTTAGTTGGCTGACATCCAGTTTATTGCTGCAATTCTATCAGCTTTCTGCACTTAACTTCCACAGACAAATTGCTGGTGGTTTGTGGCAACATGTGATCAGTGAGGTAGGTAGTCAGTTCCACTTCCTGATTCACTTACAGCTTGTATCTGCAGTATGGTCTCTGTGGGGAAGTACACAGACTAACAAATGTCATTGCTTCAGCCACGGATGACACCAACTATGAAACAATTTTATAGGAAGCTGGACAAATATGTTTATCATGGCCATATTGGGTGCATGGTTCAAGTAGGAATAGTCCATTTGATCTTCAAGTTATCTTTTCTGAAGTGACTTAAAGTGTAATTCCATGTTAAGCAACTCAAACTTATTGCTCATAACCATACTGGTTTCAAATTTCGGCACAAGGCCAGCAACTTAGAAGGGAAGAGGTTAGTCAATTGCATTGACCCCAGTTCTCAGCTGGCACTTATTTTATTGACCTTTGAAAGGATAAAAGGCAAAGTCGACCTCAGTAGAATTTGAAATTGCAACATAAAGATGGACTAAATGCTGCTAAGCATTTTGCTTGCCCCATTAATGATCCTACCAACCCAGCACCTTACAGTACCCTTAAATATTGATTTCAAATTTTGGCACAAGGCCAACAATTTCAGGGGAGGGATCAGTTGATTACATTGGCCCTGGTGCTCAACTGGTCCTTATTTTATTGACTCCTGAAAGGATGAAAGTCAAAGTTGACCTTGGCAGAATTTTAGGTGTGGCTGTGTGGTAAGCTTGCTTCCCAACCACATGGTTCCGGGTTCAGTCCCACTCCATGGCACCTCAGGCAAGTGTTTTCTACTATAGTCTCAGACTGACCAAAGCCTTGTGAGTGGATTTGGTAGGCGGAAACTGAAAGAAGCCCGCTGTGTGTATGAATGTGTGTGTGTGTGTATATATAT
>NC_069003.1:21261845-21263627 GCF_001194135.2 Octopus bimaculoides
ATATATATATATATATATATATATATATATATATATATAATGTATATATATAATGTATATGTTTGTGTGTTTGTCCCTCTGCTCCACTATCACTTGACAACTGATGTTAGTGTGTTTACATCCCTGTAACTTACTGGCTTGACAAGAGACCAATCGAATAAGTACTAGGCTTACAAAGAATAGGTCCTGGGATTGATTTGTTCGACTAAAGGCAGTGCTCCATCCTGGCCACAGTCAAATGGCTGAAACAAATAAAAAAGTAAAAGAGTAACATGAAGACAGACGAAATGCTGCTAAGCATTTTGCCTGGTGTACTAACAATTCTGCCATATTGGAACACATTTTAAGTTCAGCCATCTTGGTTCTATTCACCATTATCATGATATTCATTGTTTTAACATCTACTTTTCCATACTTGCATGGGTCAGATGGAATTTTTTGAGGTAGATTTTCTACAGATAGATTCTTTTCCTACCAACAACCCTCGTCTGTTTCCAAGTTAGGTAATATTTCCCCACACCCATTGTAGCTGGAATATTCAGCAAACACTCGATGTCATGATTCATTGGAATGTTATTCATACAATTCGACGTAATCTGACCAATTAGGACTTTGCATGGAGAGAATATTACCAATGTGATCAACAAAATCTGACCACTCATGACTTTACCTCTTAGCGAACTCCTTTCTGAGCCCATCAATCAGTATAAAATCGACTCACCATGACTACCAGTCAGAATACTTTTGGATGTAGTAGAAACAGCATGAGAGACAGCGGAGATGACATAATAGACAGACAGCAAACAGATGCGGACAGCTGCTGAACTGAGCTGGCATCAACATAATGAACTATCGGCGACAGCAACTAGCAATTAGCTTTTTGAATATTGTTACAATTACACCAAGAACAATAACATCCAAGCTCTCTCAACGTTTGTTGTTCATGGTAACAACAGTATTTGTATTTTGCTTGTGTACGAAAAGAGTAAAAGTTTGTTGTCAAAAATCTCAACAGATTTTGTTGCCTTCTTGTATGTACAACTGTTGACCTTCAACACTAGAAATAGCAGTCAGCTCCACCAGTACAAGTGGTGACTACTTCACCCACATATAATTTCATGAAAGATTGAAAAATGAATGAAACTCCTTTTATGATGGAGACACTTGTTTACAACTATCATGTGATGTCAAGATGAAGACAGATACACACACACACACACACTCTTGTGAGTGTGCACAAGAGTATTTGTCCAGTGTGCTAACAATTCTACCAGATTGTAGCTTTAATAACAACAATAATTATTATTTAAAATTTAGGTACAAGGCCAACAATCTTAGGGAGGGAGTAAGTTGATTGTATCGACCCCAGTACTCAACTGGTACTTATTTTATTGACCCTGAAAGAATGAAAGGCAAAGCTGGTTTCAGTAGAATTTTAACTCAGAACCTGAAGACAGATGAAATACTGCTATGCATTTCACAAGGCGGCAAGCAGGCAGAAATGTTAACGTGCTGAGCGAAATCCTTAATGGCATTTCGTCTGTCTTTACATTCTGAGTTCAAATTCCGCCGAGATCGACATAGGCGCAGGAGTGGCTGTGTGGTAAGTAGCTTGCTTACCAACCACATGGTCCCAGGTTCAGTCCCACTGTGTGGCACCTTGGGCAAGTGTCTTCTACTATAGCCTCGGGCCGACCAAAGCCTTGTGAGTGGATTTGGTAGACGGAAACTGGAAGAAACCCATTGTATATATATATATATATATATATATATATATATATA
>NC_069003.1:21265586-21266223 GCF_001194135.2 Octopus bimaculoides
TGTGCTGCTTATCCTGAAACAAATCGTTTTTACTAATTTGAAACTATTATTATTGTTGTTATTATTATTCTTGTGGACCGGGCTGTGTGTTGTGTTCTTGAGCAAGGCACGTTGTCACATTACTCCAGTTCACTCAGCTATAGAAATGAATTTCAACATCACTGGTGCCAAGCTGAATCAGCCTTTGCCTTTCCCTTGGATAACATCAGTGGCATGAAGAGGGGAGGGTGGTATGCATGGTCACTGCTGGTCTTCCATAAACAACCTTGTCCTGACTTGTGCCTTGGAAGGGAACTTTCTACGTGTAATCTCATAGTCATTCTTGACCAAAGGAGGTCTTTACTCCATTATCATTATTATTATTAATTTGTCCATCTTCACATTCTGGGTTCATATTCTGCCGAGGTTAACTTTGCCTTTCGTCCTTTCAGGGTCAATAAAATAAGTACCAGCTGAGTGCTGGGGTCAATGTAACCAACTATCTCCTCTCCCAAATTTCAGGCCTTGTGCCTACAGTAGAAAGGATTATTATTATTATCATTATTATTATTATTATTATTATTATTATTATTATCATTATTATTATTATTATTATTATTATTATTATTATTATTATTATTATTATTATTATTATTAT
>NC_069003.1:21266596-21267678 GCF_001194135.2 Octopus bimaculoides
GGTCGATAAAATAAGTACAGTTGAAGACTGGGGGTCAATATAATCAACTCATCCTCTCCCCCAAAATTGCTGCCCTTGTGGAAAAATTTGAAGCCATTATTATTATCATTCAGAATCATTAACGCACCAGACTAAATGCTTAGTGGTATGTTGCCTGTCACTACATTCTGAGTTCAAATTCCGCCAAGGTTGACTTTGCCTTTCATCTTTTCGGGGTCGATAAAATAAGTACAGTTGAAGACTGGGGGTCAATATAATCAACTCATCCTCTCCCCCAAAATTGCTGCCCTTGTGGAAAAATTTGAAACTGGAGCAAGCTGACAGAATCATTGGTATACCAGATAAAATTGTGTGTATGTAGGTGTGTGTATGTGTGCATGCCTCTTCATTTTGACATCACATGACTGTTGTGAGCTTGTAAGTAAGTCATCAAGCAGACTTCAGATGATGCTGGACTAATAATTCCTTCTAGACAAACCATCAACATCTGGAGATGTTTTGATAAACAACAAATCTACATTTGTTAAGAATTAATATACTGCAAAAATTAACAACAAAAATAAATGTCTAATGATTCAAAAAGATAGTTGTGCTTTAATTAGAAATTATTAATTAGTTAATTAGTGGAAGCTGTGTGTGTGTGTGGTAGAGTTAGTAAAGAGAAAAATGCCTTGCGGTATTTTGATACAAGTCTATTACAATACCACTACAACCACCACCTCTGCCATCACCACGATTACCACAAACACCAACACTCTCACCATCATCATCATCATCATCACTATAGGCAGCACTGTTACCACCACCATCACCAGAACATACTACTACCATCAGTGCACCATCATGACCTCTGGCACCATCACCACTATCTTCACACTGCCACCAGCACCACCATCACCACCACCACCTATTGTCACCAATAGCAACACCAACACCACTGAATACCACCAGAGCTACACAGCAACTCACACAACCGTTACATCACCATGATCATCACTATCATCACCTGTCATCATCATCACAGCCACTGCTGCCACCACCACAACCACTGCTGCCACCACCATCGCTACATTGCTGCTAGC
>NC_069003.1:21268453-21276942 GCF_001194135.2 Octopus bimaculoides
CTTATCTCTGCCACCACCACCACCACCACCACCACCACCACCACTATCACCACCATAAGTATTTCTGATAGCAAAGCCTCCACCAACTTATCTCTGCCATCACCACCACCATCAACCCCACCACCATCAACCCCACCACCATCACTCCTACCACCACCATAATTATCTCTAACAGCAATGCTTCCACTAACTTATATCCCCGCCCCCCGCCATCACCACTACCACCACCATCATTACCACCTACACTATCGCCACCACCACCACCTCTGTTACAGTATGGATTATATCAGTGAATTATTTTCCCTGATTTATTTGACAAATAATACTTGATACAGCAATCGAATGAGGCAGGACAGAACCGGTGGTGGTGGTCATGTACGTAGGGATGATTATAAGGATGATAAGGCAGTGATGATGATAGTACATGATGATTATGTTGATAATGATGATGATGATGATAATAATGGTGACAATGGTGAATTCTATATTTGCCCCCTTGGGTAAACTAAATACAACATAAGTTCAGTGAATAGGATTAGATCATCATCATCATCATCATGTTCACTTTTCCATGGTTTGCATGGGCCAGATGGAATTTGTTGGGACAGATTTTCTATGGCAGGATGCCTTTCCTGTTACCAACCTTCATTTGTTTCTGTGTACAGTAGTATTCCCCCATGGCCAGATGTTTTTCACAGAAGACTGGAAATGAGCAATCTCACTTGTATGTTAGTGATACTCATTTACAACCATCTTGTGATGTCTATACAAGGGTATACACATATACACACTCATATATATGATAGGCTTTTTTCAGTTTCCTTCCAATTTCACTCACAAGGCTTCGGTCAGCTTAGGGCTATAGTAGACATTTGCCCAAAGTGCTTCACAGTGGTACTGAACACAAGATTGGGAAGCAAGCTTTCTGTGTGTGTGTGTGTGAGGACTTAGAAATTTTTGTGTATTGAGATCCTAAAACCAAGGTGCCAAGTAGAAAAAGCACCCAGTACACTCTGCAAAGTTGTTGATGTTAGTAAGGGCTAAACCAAGCCAAAACAGACTATGGAACATGGTGCAGCCCCTGGCCTTGCCAGTTCTTATCAGTTCCAACCAATGCCAGTAAACATTTGCCCTACTTTCTGCTGTTTGCATTTCCAAAAAGTGTGGCTGGCCCTACACAAGCCTTCACTATTGAAACAAGTCATCTGTGTAGGTAGTCTAACTGCTGGCTGTTGGACTTACGTATGTTGAAATGAAATGATCTGTTTTACACACACACACATATATATACGATGGGCTTCTTTCTACCCGATCCACTCACAAGGCTTTGGTCAGTCTGAGGCTATAGTAGAAGACACTTTTCCAAGGTGTTCCACAGTGGCACTGAACTTAAAAGCATCTGGTTGGGAAGCAAACTTCTTACCACACAGCCATACCTGCACCTATCATCATCATCGTTTAATGTCTGCCTTCCATGCTGGCTTGGGTTGGATGATTTGACAGGAGACAGCCTGCACCAGGCTTCTGTGTCTGTTTTTGCAGGGTTTTTACGGCTGGATGCCCTTCCTAACACCAACCACCCAGCAGAGTGGACTGAGTGCATTTTATGTGGTACAAGCACAGGTGAGGTCAGTTTTGACATGGTTTTTACAACTGGATGCCTTTCAAAACACCAACCACTTTACAGTGTGGACTGGATGCTTTTTATGTGGCATCAGCACTATATATATTTCTCTCCCTGTTTCTTTCTGTGGAAGAGCGTAGGCTCGAAACATTAAAGACTTTTTCACTTCCCGAGCATTAAACTAATACATCTGTTTGCTGTCTTCACCACCTGTCTTTGTCTTTTGTTTTATTTGTGAATTCTCCCCCTATATATATATATTACCATTTTAATGTCCTGTTTTCTATGCTTGGATCAAATGAGATTTATTCAAGCAGAATTTCTATGACTAGATGCTTCTCTTGTGCTGGTGTTTTGGAAACTGCCCTCACTACACTCTGAAGTATGAGGTTATGAGGATTTTTTAGTCTTGCCAAGGACAGTGCACCTCTCTAGTGCTGGCTTCATGAAAATAACTATCTAGCACTATATGTAAAGTGGCACTAGGAAGGGCATCAAGACTTAGAAACCAAGCTACAAAGTGAAACAGGAATGAGAGGAGGTCTCTTGAACTGTAACCCTTGAATACATGTTTTGACTGACTCTGACAACAGTTTATGAACAATTCTACCAGCTGACTGCCTTTATAAAAGTAGTGATGATGATGTTTCCTTGTTTTGATATTGTATGGTTTCTGTAAATGAATGTCATTCATTTCCAGTGCTCTGCAAAAACGTGTCTGGCAATGGAGAAATATTACCCTGCTTAGAAACAGGTAAGGACAACTGATTGCAGAAAATCTGCCTCAGTAAACTCCATCCAACCCATACAAGAATGGAGAAATGGATGTTACAGGCTAAGGTGTGGCTATATGATTAAGAAGTTTGCTTCCCAACCACAAGGTTCTGGGTCCAATCTCACTATGTGGCACCTTGGGCAAGTGTCTTCTACAAAAGCTTTGTGAGTGGATTTAGTTGATGGAAACTGAAAGAAGCCTGTCATAGATGTGTGTGTGTGTGTGTGTGTGTCCCACCACTGCTTGACAACTAGTTTTGGTTTGTCTATATCCCTGTAACTTTTACTGAACCACTAAGTTATGGGGATGTAAACACACCAACACCAGTTGTCAAGTGGTGGTGGGACACACACACACACACACACACACACACACATGCCAGGTTCCTTCCAGTTTTCTTCTACCAAATCCACTCAAAAGTTTTTGGTCAGCCTGAGGCTATAGTAGAAAACAACTGCCCAAGGTGCCATGTAGCAGTTTTGAACCTGGAACCATTTGGCTGGATGGCAAGCTCCTTACTTCACAGCCATGCCTGCACCTAGAGTCAGTTTTGACATTTATTCCAGGGAGTCTGATTCTGTAGACGGAGTTCCCTCTCCCCACTCTTCCAAAAATCTGATTCTGTTGACAGGCCCTAACCCCCACTTTAAAAATCAGCTCAATTCTGTTGCCCACCCCCCTACATTTTAAAAATAAGTTCCATCGTTATATAATTAATAAACCAATGATGACATAAGCCAATGAAAGAGCCTTTGCATGGTTGATAGACCTGCTGGAAATACTAGCCAAATTTCCTTCATATCAGTCACTATTGTCTTCAGAAAGGAAGAATACATTCGATAATGTAAGCCTAGGTACAATGTGTCCAAGGGAGGAAAAAATGGGATGGTTATGGTTGGAATGCCTTTGATCATAAGTCTACACAACTGGGACCGACCTGGGGCTAAACAACAACAACAACAACATTTATGATGATGTTAGCAGTAATTGTTAAGGATTGGATGATGGAATAGTAAGTCTGTATGTGTGAGGTGATAAATGTTGCAAAAGTGGTGGTGGTCATGATGAGGAAAATGGAGGTGGTGGTGGTGGTGACGATTGTGACTTAATAGTAATAGGGAGTGGTTAATTGATGGTTTTGGAAACAAGCGGTGAATATGGTGAAGATGATAACGATAATGAGGAAAAGATGTTGATGAAAATGAGGTTGATGACATTATGATGGTGTTGGTGATGACAATTTGAATGACAGTGATAGTGATGACAAAGGTGATTATTGTGGCAATAGTGATGACATTGACAATGGTGATTATGATGATGAAGGTGACATTGGTGATAACATTGATGACAAAGATGATGATGATGGTGATTATGCTGACGGAAATAAGGGATGGTTAATCGCCAGAATTAGAAATGAGTGATGAATATGATGAAGAAGACAATGACATCAATAGTAATGTTGATGACAACAATAATGATGATAATGATGTTGATGATGATGACGACAAAGGTGATTATGATGACAACAATGAGAATGATAACATTGATGATGATGGTTATGATGATGAAGGTGAGAGAGATGATGACAAGGATGATGATGGTGGGGATTATGACAATGGTAATAGTGGATGGTTAAATGATGGTGTTAGAAATAAGTGATGATAATGCTGTTGATGAAAACCAGGTTGATGACAATATGATGGTGTTGGTGATGACAATGTTGATGACAGTGACGATGACGACAAAAGTGATTATGATGATGACAATGACAATGCTGATAACATTGACAATGATGGTTATGATGATGATGACAGTGATGATGACGATGATGATGATGATGATAATGGTGGTGGTAAAAATTACAACAATGGCAATAGTGGGTGGTTGATAGCTGGTGCTAGAAACCAATGATGACGGTGTTAATAAAGATGATGATGATGATGATGCTAACGAGCCGATGATGACGATGGCAGGACAATGTTATAACTCAAACGGTGAGACTGTCAGTGTGAACTAGCTGAGAAATTCATTTTAGCTTTAATGTTCGTGACTGAAAGTTGATATCCACATAAATGGTTATAGACACCGTTTACGATGGTGGTGATGCGGTTTGGGTAGGGTAGATGGTGGGGGACGACAGAACCACTGTTGTTGTTGTTGTTCATGTGACTGAGAAACATACTATACAGTGGTTTATTATATGGGGCTATAGCATGGTAGTCTCAACATGGTGGTGGTAGTGGTAATATTAGTACTGTAGTTGTTGCAATGAGTGGTATTGATGTTAGTATTGTTGGTGGTGTTGATGTTAGTGTTGTTGTTGTAGTGGTGGTGGTGGTGATATTGTACTTGTTCAGAATAGTGGTGATGTTGTTGGTGGTGGTGTCTTTGTGATTAAGGATTACCTTATCTTTTACTTGTTTCACTCGTTAGACTGTGGCCATGCTGGAGCACCGCCATAAAGAATTTTTAGTCAAATGAATCAACCCCAGAACTTATTTAGTCCTGGTACTTATTTTATTGATCATTTTTGCCAAACCACTAAGTTACAGGGATGTAAACACACCAACATTAGTTAGCAAGTGGTGGCAGGGGATAAACACACACACACACATGGCAGGCTTCTTTCAGTTTCCATCTACCAAATCCCCTCACAAAGCTTTGGTTGGCCCACGGTTAAAGTGGAAGATACTTGCCCAAGATGCCATGCAGTGGGACTGAACCTGGAATCATGTGGTTGGGAAGCAAGCTTCTTACCACACAGCCACGTATTGGTTTATTATATAGATTGTGGTATAGGTGTCAAGACAGAGTGGTGACATTGATAGTAGTGGTGGTAGTGTTATGTTAGTAGTTATGGTGATGATGATTGTAGTATTGGAGCCAACATTGCTGGTGGTGACTCTGGTATTACACAGAAGATAGCAGTGGTAGAGGTACTGGTCTTGAAGCTGACAATAGTTGTGGTGGTGTTAGTGCTGTTGTTGATGATGATGAGGATGATTGTGTGGTATTAATGGTAGTACAAGTGGTAATGTTGGTTTTTTTGTTGTTGTTTAGCTTCAGACAAAGAACTGCAATGTTTGATGATAGTTTTGGAGTAAAACCTGCCCCCCCACCCCACCCCACCTGCAAGAATGGTGAAATTAATGTTGATGGCCATGAGGAAAGCTGGGAGTCATGATGTCTATACAAGAGTGTTTCATCATATGACAATGGGCAATTTTGGAAATATATTTTTTCTACCACCATGGGTAATATCAGGAAATATTCTTTTCTACTCTAGGCACAAGACCCAAAATTTTGAAGGAGGGGGCCAGTTAATTAGATTAACCCCAGTATGCAACTGATACTTAATTTATCGACCCTAAAAAGATGAAAGGCAAAGTCGACCTCGGTGGAATTTAATATCAGGAAATATTGCAATACATACTATAATTATAATTTAACTTTTACCAAATTTCTTGGTGCTTTAATCAAAATGGTAAAATGAATACTAATTTTCAAAAGAAGAAACCTGCATGATCAGACATTCCAAGTTGATCATTCAGAATCATTTTAAACATAGTTGTAATCATGGAGGGAAGGTGCATGGCTTAGTGGTTAGGGTATTTGACTCACAGTTTTAACCTTGCGAGTTCAATTCCTGGCAGTGCGTTGTGTCCTTGAGCAAGACACTTTATTTCACGTTGCTCCAGTTCACTCAGCTGGCAATGATGAGTTGTACCTGTAATTCAAAGGACCAGCCTTATCACATTCTGTGTCATACTGATCCCACTGAGAACTATGTTAAGGGTACGCATGTCTGTGGAGCGCTCAGCCATTTGCACGTTAATTTCATGAGTAGGCTGTTTTGTTGATCAGATCAACTGGAACCCTTAATGTCATAACTGATGGAGTGCCCAGTTTTTAGACATCGAAAATTGAACCAAATTCGACGACTGGCACCCATGCTAACCTTCCTTTATTGGACACTAAACTCAGCTTGCGAAGGCCTGTTGGGGCAAGTGAGATCGAAACTGAACCAAATTCGATGACTGGCACCTGTGCCAGTGGAGTGCTAACAGCACTATCAGAGCAGGATCACTGCCAGAGCAGTGGTCTCGCTTCCGTGCTGGTGGCACGTAAAAAGCACCATTTGAGCGCGATCGTTTCCAGCTTCACCTTACTGGCACTCGTGCCGGTGGCATGTGAACAAAACATAGGACTGACTTCTGTGCAGGTAGCACGTAAAAAACACCATTTGAGCGTGGCCGTTGCCAGTACCGCTGGGCTGGCCCTTGTGCTGGTGGCATGTAAAAAGCACCCACTACACTCTCGGAGTGGTTGACATTAGGAAGGGCATCCAGCTGTAGAAACACTGCCCGATCAGATTGGAGTCTGGTGTAGCCATCTGGTTCACCAGTCCCCAGTCAAATCATCCAACCCATGCTAGCATGGAAAACGGACGTTAAATGATGATGATGATGATGATCATCATCATCAATTAATGTCCATGTTTCATACTGGCATTGGTTGAACAGTTTGACGAGATCTGATGGGTTCAAGAACTCCATTGTGCACCAATATCTGCTTCAGCACAGTTTTTCCAGCTGGATGCCAACCACTTTACTACAGTGTGTACTGCATGCTTTTTCTATGCTGCCAGCACTAATGAGATTGCTATGTTGCTTACCAATCACTTTACAGTTGCTTGCATAGCTAGATATGTCACTCGACCTGTCAAATCTTCTCAGCTTTCTGATTCTCACGCCACCACTTGCGTATTTACTATACCGTGCCCCCCACACCCCACCCTGCAATGGGAAATGGCACTTGATCTATCCATATTCAATCCACCCTGCCAGTCACTTTACAGTGTGTACTGCATGCTTTTTTCATGCTAATGAGGTTGCCATGTAGCTTGCATGACTACAAACCCTGAAAGGAAAGCTTTAAACTAAGAGATGTGGGTTTAGACAGGTGGCTCTAAACTATTCTTTACCTATGGATTCCTTTGATTACTGTTTTATTCTGGTGGACCTCCATAGCCATTCAATGTTTAAAAACTTGTTTTATAGAAACTTCTTTCAAAATTCCTGTTTTTGTTTTTCCCACATTAACTTGTATAGGTTGAACTAAGTAAAATGTTAGAGAAAGAAACCTAGCTGTTGCTTGCAATACATACATCTAAAACAAAATTTTCTTCAGGGGCCCTTAAAATGCTATTGTGGATTCCCCGTTTATTTTGTTGCATGGACCCCACAAAATCTTATATGGACCCTGGTTGAGAACCACTGGGTTAGAGTAGGAGAGAAATGGACAAAGCTGTGGAGGAGCTACATCATAGATGGGAGTGACTGGGTAGAGCCGGGGAGAGAGAAAAATAATGGGGATGAGGTACCAGAGAGGATGTAAGTAATTATTTTAAATCCATTTTCCATGCCAGCATGGTTGGGATGAGTTATCCCTCACAATCTATGTTTATTCTTAATAGGGGTTACTTCCCCACTAGACAGGTTAGTAAAACACTTCTTATTCTTGCATTTCACTTTTGGCTTGGTTTCTATGGTTGGATGTCCTTCCAAACACTAACAACTTTACAAAGTATACTGGGTGCATTTTATCATAGCATCAGCACTAGGGAGGTTGCCATGTCCCCTACAAGACTGAGGGTCTTCTCAACCTCATGTTGTGTTCATTCGTTCACCAATAACTTTACAGAGAGTATGGTATAGTCTGTGGATTCAGCACTAATGGGTTTGTCTTCTACCTTGGAAGACTAAAGCTCCCTCGCTAGTCTGTGGTGTGTCTCTTAACACAAGACAGTAAGACCAAGATGAAAACAGATAAAGCAAAAGTAGAAGAAAATCAAGACAGACGGGTGAAGGTAACAAGAGTGTGGATAGTAACAGCAGTAGACAATGATGAAAGGAAGTGATGGATGTCGATAACAACTAACCTGGAGAGCGAGAGAGAGAGAGAGAGTGAAAAGTGGTAGCATAGAAAGGGTGATGGTAGGGTACTGGAGACAAGCAGATTTGTTGCAGTTCTTATATATATATATATATATGTGTATATATATATATATATATATATATATATATATAT
>NC_069003.1:21277318-21279295 GCF_001194135.2 Octopus bimaculoides
TATGCATATATACATATATATATATGCATATATACATACGTATATGTACACACATCTATACGTATATATATATATATATGCATATGTGGGCTCAGGACGTCATGAAACGGGTACAACAAAAAAATACGAAGTACAAGTACATGGAATATGAACTATTTTTTCGGACAACGAAAGACACAAATGGAAAACAAGACAAACAGCCATACCTGCACCTATATATAAAACCACACATACATTGGCATTGTAATAGATGAAAGAGATAGAGTTGTAATAATGGGAATAGGGTGGATTGCATATGGATAGATCTAATGCAGGGTGGGGGGCATGGTACAGCAAATAGGAGAGAGGTGGGGGTGAGAATCAGAGAGCTGAGAAGATAGGAAGGGTATAGTGACATACCAAGATAGATGAGCAATGTAATACAGTGAATGGGAGAGAGTACAAGGGAGGTGTCAATCGACAGGGGATGTAGCAGATGTAGAATTAAGAAAAACATTGAGAAGTCCAAATCTCTATAATAATAGTTGATATTTATGTTGGTTGGTTGATTTCTCCAGACATGCTTTACATTGTATAGAGAGAGTTGCAGAATGAGTGCACATACTAGACTTGGTGGCAGGAGGAGGAAGTAAATGACAGTAGTAATGGGAGGAGTTATACAAATGAGAAATTGAAATTTGTTTTTATTTAAAAATATTTTTTACTTTTGAAAATTAGTATTCATTTCACCATTTTGTATATGCATCAAGAAATCTGATTGAATTCTAATCATAGTATGCTTTAACATATTTCCTGATATTGCCCATGGTGATAAGAAATATACTTCCCAAGTTACCCATTGTCAAATGATGAAACACTAGTATAAACATATCATAGCTCTCAAACTTCCTCACTACAACCAATTCAACATTAATTTCGCCATTCTTGTACAAGGAAAAGAGGTCAGTTTTTCTCCACCAATATCACTAAAAATTGCAGTTCTGTGTCAACTTCTTCCCTGAGGCTCAACATCCTCATTTCTTCCTGGCTCTTTCTCATCCATAGGCTCCATCCACTTTAAGTACTCTGCACGTCACATACCTTTACCAATGTATCCCTCTCTATTCCACTTACTAGGACACCTCTTATATCCAAATTTTCTCTTAGTTCATTTCTACTTTGTTGTTCATACTAACATTACATGCTTGCTTCAGTTCTTTCTAAATCTGCTGCATCCAAGGCCTGCATATTTCTACCATGCAGCATTATCTTTCATACAAAAGTCTCATGCAATTTATCCTACCCTGTGAGGATGAAACCCTTTTGTTAGCCACAGATATAAACACCCTCCCACCACTGAATGTTTTCCGTTCCATCCTTACTCTGGTTTCTACACTCTCAGAATACTCACTCCCAATACTAATCAGATCAGAGGTAATGAAAGCTATCAACTACTTCTGTTCCTATAGCTAGACATGTATGAAGATGCTCCTTTACAACTATTACATGATGAGAACTTTGTTCATTTTATGTCTACCAAATAAATCTATCCAAGGCTATAGTAGAAGTGAAACTGAACCCCAAAACACAAGATTAGGGAGCAAGTTTTTAACATTTTTTGTTTCTATGCTAGTATGGGTTAGACAAGTATGATTGAAATATAACTGTATTCAAATTCCTGAGGCTGGAGTAGAAAACACTTCCTCTAGGTCCCATGCAGTGTAACTGAACCTGTAACCGTGTGGTTGTAAAGCAAACTTAACCACAAAGCTAAAAATTACCAAATGAAAAAAAAAAAATTAATAAATAAAATAGGCAAAGGTTTGACTATGTGGTGAGAAGCTTACTTACCAGCCAAATAGTTCCAGGTTCAGTCCCACTGTGCCTCAGGTTGACTGAAACCTTGTGAGTGATTTTGGTAGATGGAAGTTCCCATCATGTGTGTGTGTGAAAGTGCTCATGCCTCTTAACAGATAGGAAGGAACGTATATATATATA
>NC_069003.1:21279551-21280110 GCF_001194135.2 Octopus bimaculoides
GTAAAAATGTGTTTATTATGGTAGTTTGACCTTAGAGTCCCTCTTAGCGTGAGGCATTCATGTATAGTAATGCCCTTATATATATATATATATATATATATAGTGGTACGTAAGCCAAATCAGGAAATCTCTCGTAGAACTTTTTATCGATGTACCTGTAGAGACCCAGAACAGGTCGAAACGTGTCGTACCCAATAAAATCTTTTCTCCTTCCATCTATTTTATTAATACTGTTACCCCAACCGCCACTACAAAGTTCCTGTTATAAATCTACGGATAACAGCAGGTAATCAGAAGTGTGCTGGTGCTTTACTCATCATCTATTTGTACATTTTGTATAATTTCTCCATTATATATAGATATCTGTCTGTGTGTTTTTTCTCCCATCACCACTTGACAACCAGTGTTGGTGTGTTTACATCCCTGTAACTTAGCAGTTCAGTAAAAGAAACCGATAGAATAAGTACCAGGCTTAACAAAATTAAGTACTGAGGTTGATTCATTCAACTAAAAATTCAATGTGGTGCCCCAGCATGGCTGCAGTCTAATGACTGAAAAA
>NC_069003.1:21280767-21289342 GCF_001194135.2 Octopus bimaculoides
ACAACAATAGAAGATAAAAAATAAATTTTTAAATGTTAAGACACACTTTGCCTACTTAGTAAATAAAACCCTTAATATCTCAGTCACCTCCAGAAAGATAGTGTACCGGCACCACTCCAAGACTTTTCGTTACATCACTCCTCTCTCTCTCTGCTTTTGACATGCCATTCACCTCCCCCATCCCATTTTCCACTTTTTCTCTCTCTTTCTCCAATTCACTCCCCCACCTCCATCACTGCTCTGTTGCTTTTTCTTTCTTTCTTTCACTTCTCCTATTCCTGGCTCTATAACTTTGCTCCACTCTGTCTCAACCAACCAGCACTCCACACATCACTCAACCTTGAGGGGAGAAGACAGAGAAGGTAAATAAATTAACCTCCTCATCCAAAAATAATACAAAAAAAAAAAGAAAGAAAGAAAAACAGGAATTTGTTACTGTTGAAGAAGGAACGAGAGGTGAAGAGTCGGGAATAAGATTAGCTAATTTCTATATCCCTAAATCCCATATTTATTTTCTTGATCTACCCCACCTCCCCTGCCACTGTTTTTAATGAGATGGTGGTTGTGGTGGTAAGGGAATCTATTGATTCAATTCCTGTCTCAAATACTTTACAGGAATATCAAATCCACCCCGCTTCATTCTTTATAGAAGGGAAACAAGCAAAGTTGACCTTGGCAGGATTTGAACCCATAACTGAATACCACACCAGCATTAGTTGTGGCACACTAACCAGTTCTGCCATCCACCATCTATGATGCTCATTTTAAACTCACACTGCACTCAAACTCTCTCACCCCCACTTCTCTAACATCTATCTATCCTTTTACTTTCATTTGAACCATCACTCTTTCTCCTTTACCTTCCTCCCACCATTTCTCTTGTTTTGTTCTGAACACTCATTGGTCAACGTCAATGCCAGTCATTTGATACAATCAAGAGGCAACCAATCACCCCCTCCACCACCACTAAGTTCTCAATAAACATCACCTATTGGTCAGTGACAGCCAGTCTCTCCTCTTCATTAGTCTTTTTCAATCCCCATCACCTTTATCTCTCTGGTTTTAACCCTATCTACCACACCACCATACATATTCAGTAACCCTACCTGTCTGTGATGGAAGAGGGAACAGACAGTCTACTTTATTTATTACCCAACCACTCTATATTTATCTATTCATCTATCACCCTCCATTTTTATATAGCATTAAGAGACTTTTCAGACTTTCTCTAAGCAGATTATATATACCCTTTAACACTTATAAGGAACCCCCTAATTTTTGGGGCTTCAAATTTGGAAAAAAGGTTTTGTAAGGGATTATATTACTATCCATGTATAGTAAACTCCCATATTTTTTAACCTAATTTTTGACAAAAAAGGGTTCGTTATACATGTTAAAATATGGTATATATATTTCATTTAGGCATTGCAAGACCAATGGCCTGGTGTAGAACTCGGTGTATGTATGCTTCAGAATGGTAACAAGAAAATGAGATGACCAAGGAATAAAGAATTATCTTATGAAGTTCATAAGATATTCCTTTGTCATATATATATATATATTCAATAATCAGTGCAGGTGGATTTGGTAGGCAGAAACTGAAAGAAGCCTGTCGTATATACTTATATATATGTATGTGTGTCTTTGTTTGTCCACCCCCACCATTGACAACTGGTGTTGGTGTGTTTAAGTCCCCATAACTTAGCAGTTTGGCAAAAAGAGCTGATAGAATAAGTAACAGGCTTACAATAAATAAATAAAAATACTGGGGTTGACTTATTTGACTGAAAATTCTTCAAGGTGGTGCCCCCAGCATGACTGCAATCTAAAGACTGAAACAAATAAAAAAAAAATAAGTTACAGAGTGCTAATACACGAAACTCTCAGCCTTTGAGTCATTCTGTAACTTCTGCTGATTATATATATATATATATATATATATATATTTATATATATATAATAATAATAATATTAGGGATAAAATCCAAAATTACAGGTAAAAACTCAATTAAAATCAATTTATTAAAATTAAATTAAGCTTCACAGTATAAAATATATTAATATATAGTATTAGTGGATTTTCATCGATGAGTTCATAAACCTTGGTTCTTTTCCCTAATACTATATATATATATATATATATATATACACACACACACACACACACACCAATATGCTTTCTATTGGTCAATCAAATCTATTAAGACATATTAATCATATTCTCTCCACTTGTCTTATCTTTGTCTATGACCACCACCACAAATAGGATAATTAGCCTAACTCTATCCTTCCTTAATTTTGTGGAATCTGTCACCGACCCCATGCCTAACTCAAACTATCTTCACAGCTCCTCTGACCCTCCCCCACCTTAATGGCCTTCCACTGTTATCCTCCACTTCCCACCTTCCTTCCTTTCTACTCACCTTCCTCCATTCTTTAAACCCTTAGACACCTTCCTATCTCAAAAGACTCTTCTTCTTCTTCTTGTACTTTCCTCATCATCACCAATATACACTTTTTTTTTTTTACTTCACTACTTCTCTCTGTAATCACTCTTCCTACACCTCACTGACTCTCAAAGCCCAGCAGCATATCTTTGCACCTTACTCAGGGCAATCCATTCTACCTGGACTCATCATCTTCACCCACTCTTCTCATGTACTTACCACAACCACCACCACTACTGCACTAAAAAACAGGGATGGTGGTGAGGAAGAAAACAAAAGCCAAGACATACTGGAAGGACAACACATCATTCCTACACTTGTTTTTTTTTCGTTGGTCACATTCTCCCTGCCTTCACCCCACCCCCAGAATAACAGTTGCAGAGAGAGAGGGGGAGAGAGAGAAAGAAAGAGAGACAGTTGTTTCATTTCTCATCATTTACTGTACATCTAATTGGATTTTATATATATATATATATATATATATATATATATATATATATATATATATATACATATATATATATATATATAAAGTCCAAACAGCAGTCCAGGTTTTCTTCAGATTTTTTTCATCTTTTGTTTATTTATTTTCTTTTTGTTGAGATGGTAGTAGTAGTATTAGCAGTAGTTGTAGTAGTAGTAGTATTCTATGTCACCATAATGCTTATGAGAAAAAGAAAAAAGAAGTATGAGCAAAAATGTGGACACAGTTACAGCCAATGGTCTGTGACAAGCTCCACTAGGTTGTGATAGGGGAGCCAGCCAGTTTGTTACATATTGTTAGCTGTCACAAACTGGTGCGATCAATGTAGGATGTGTAGAAGTTGTGTGTGACTGTATATGTGACATCTCACAAAGTGTAACAGTGAGGGCTTATGCAAAATATCCGGTCAGATTCTGTATAAGTGTGAGACCAGACAGCTGTGTGTCAAAACAGCTTGTAACAATATGTAACACAGCTCACAAGAAATGTGACAGTCCGTGTTGTATGTGACAAAGCATGACAGCACACAGCGCAACAACCTGCAGAATGATGTGACTTCTGTGTTGTGACGACATATTACATACTGTAAAACTGTTACATAATGTGTGACAGGGCTCAAAGTGTAACTTGGACCGAAACAGTTAGAGGCCCATGCGAAGTATGAAGTAATAAAAGAATTTTTAAAAAATTCAGAGAGAAGAGGAGGCTGTCATTCAGTACTCAGTAGTAGTCAGAGATTTGTGTATGCATGTGTGATGTGTTTATAGAAATATGTGTGTGTGTGTGTGTGTATTGGTATAATTAACTCAGTCCAGCAAAGGTGGTTAGCATTTCTCTGCCCCTTGTTCACTCTCCATTCGACTGAAAACACGTAATCTGCGGGCACTGCTGGTGGCACATTTGACCACTTCAATCCATCTGTAACAGAGATAAAGAGATGCATTAGTTTGTATTGCATGCATGTGAACACACACACACACATAGACAATTTTTACTATGTTTGACACAGGTTAGGTGGGACATTGTAGTAGTAGTAGTAGTAGTAGTAGTAATAAGGACTATTATTTTATTAATTCATTATTTTCAAAATTAATTAAAATGAAGACACTGTACTTTTAAAGAAATCTGGTAATGAAAGTGTGTTCTTATTTTAGAGAGACACGAATTCCACTGAATCAATTTGTCAGACCAAAATTCTCCAAACTGTGAACTGCCACACTTTTGTGCATCACCATTAATCTCTGAATGAAGTCAAACCAGTTTTTACGAATATTTAGCTACGAAGTATAGCTGATAGCTCATGTATTCATCAAGACACGATTTGGTATTTAATTGAAAATGAAACTTAATGTATCAAATATTTCATTTTTTAAATGTGTGTTACCAATAAGAAAAGTTTAGGGAACTTCAATTTATGTAATCTGTACAAAGACAAATTCTTCTTGTAGCCCTGCAATGACCAGCTAGATCACAGACTGGCATTGCTGCCTTCATTATTATCATTGTTGCCATCATTATTAATTAAATCGAATGCCAGGACTCACCTCTGAAATGTATATTCACTTTCTGCTCGGAAGAAATAGACATGGTTTTTGAACTGGAGTTTGAAGACGTGATCCTTGGTGATCTTGTCTTCTTCTGTTGGTATGTTGACAGCATAACCAAGCAATGGGAGGCTGGCCAGAGGGAATTCATCCTGAAAAGAGAAAATATAAATAAACTGCTACAAAACCCTGAATGAATGGAATTGGAAAAAAAAAATGAGGAAAACTTTATGTACGTCACATCATATCGTGTTTTCTACACCAGGATCTCCATTGGCCATGTATGTACAGGTTTTGGGAAACATTTTTTTAAGGAACACTGGCAGTTATCCATGCATGAGGATATCTCCTCTCCATGTCACTGATGTTTATCCAAGGAAAAAACTGCCAACTTGAGATGATACAGTTTGACACCAGTATAATCACAGGTGTTGCTGTCCAAACAAAGTAGCCTGAACAGATTCTACAAAGCATCTTACCCCCCGATTCACTGCCTCCCCACCACTCTCACCACAACAGCTTTACCAATCCACAACACTACATGGGTCCTTTTATCGACCCTGAAAGAATGAAAGGCAGAGTTGACCTCAGTGAGATTTTGTACTCACAGTACAGGGAGCTGGAATAAGTACTGCAAAGTATTCTATCAAACATTGTAACATCTCTACCACTTTGTTGCCCCCTTTATTTTCAGAGGTGGGGCAGTACCTTCTCCACAAGTGATGTATACATAAAGTCAATGCTAGTTAATCTACATAGATACCACCTTAGCTCACCTGTCCATGCTCTAAGGGGTGACAGCTGGAGAGAGAGAGAACGAGAGCAACACTAGCACTCAGTACTCATTTTCAACTGAGTAGATCGAAGCAACGTGAACTGAAATACCTTGCTCAAGAATACAATGTATTGCTACGTCCTACAATTGAAACCAGGAGCCTATGATTGCGAGTCCAGCAGCTTAAACACTAGGCCACCATGTTTACCCAAACACAATTAACTACAATATAATAATATTGTACTTACTTGGTAGGTCTTGTAGAAAAACAAGCAGAAATTTGTGAAGACCACCCATAGCTTTTGCCATCCATTGCTGGTTTTGAATTTTCTCAGGAGATAACCACTGAGCTGGTTCTGTAAAAATAAGATAGAAAATAACAACAAATGTGCTTGCAAATTAGTTTATAGGTATACAATAGAAGTTGCTTATTGTGATTACTTTGAGATGGAACTATTCAGATAACAATGACAAACTGATAGCATTAACACCTATGAAACCAACCTGTCTAAGATTGTCTCACACCACAGTACAAACTTTGTGTTTTAAGAGTGGCTGTGTGGTAAGTAGCTTGCTTACGAACCACATGGTTCCGGATTCAGTCCCACTGCGTGGCATCTTGGGCAAGTGTCTTCTACTATAGCCTCAGGCCGACCAAAGCCTTGTGAGTGGATTTGGTAGACGGAAACTGAAAGAAGCCCATCGTATGTATGTATGTATATATATATGTGTGTGTGTGTGTGTGTGTGTGTGTGTGTGTTTGTCCCCCCCAACATCGCTTGACAACTGATGCTGGTGTGTTTACGTCCCCGTAACCTAGCGGTAGTGGTTCGGAAAAAGAGATCGATAGAATAAGTACTAGGCTTACAAAGAATAAGTCATGAGGTCGATTTGCTCGACTAAAGGCAGTGCTCCAGCATGGCTGCAGTCAACTGACTGAAACGAGTAAAGAGAGTGAAGTAAAATTTTCTAGCTATCAGTTGGTGCCAGTCACCATTGAGAAGTTAGATGTTCTAGGACCTCAAACCACTGATTTCCTCAACAAAATAGGGATAACGGTGGCCCATTGGAGAAATGAGCCCCGCGAAGTGGCTGCTGCAGCAATGCGATCGCAATCATTACCACAAGGTACGGCTTAGCACACCAATAGTTCTGGGGTATGCCCCCCTCCCCTCCATCTTTTGCTGCTTTACTTTCCCTTTTTCCTCTTATTTCTTTTCCTTTCTTATCTCTCTCTGTTTTTCCTGTTTCTTTGTATTTAAATGTTATAAATAAACAGTTAATCAGGGAAAAAGATATATTTGTATATACAATAAAAAATAAAGTATAATTTCATGTTAATTTATGAATAATGATGGCCAAATTACTTCACTAAATTCTTCATTATTCTCAAAATTGATTGAAACAAAGACTGTATTTTAACAGAAATGTTGTGCGACTGTCAGTTTGTGTGTTCTGTGACTCACCTGAAAAGCCCCTATTTCTATGATACAAACTTCCTGTTTTAAAGTAATCTTAACTAAAATCTTCCATGGTTTCATGTTAATTATGTTCCAAACACTAGATTAATAATGACAATGTTACTTTATTAACTTCTTCGTTATTTTCAAAATTAATTAATATAAAGGTTGTGCATTTTAATGTATTTAGCAAACTAATTACACAACCATGTTTCTTGGTTCAATTTTGCTGCATAATTCTTTGGGCAAGAATTTTCTGCCCCAGTTTTTGGTTGACCATTGTCTTGTAAGTGAAATTTGTGTGTATGTATGTATGTAAATACATACACAACAGCCTTCTTTCAATTTTCATCTACCAGATCCACTCACAAAGCATTAATCTTCCTGAGGCTAGAGTAGAAAACACTTACCCAAAATGCCATGTGGAGGCACAATGGCCTAGTGGTTAGAGCAGTGAACTCGCAGTCAACAGATTGCAGGTTCGAATCTGAAACTAGATGATGTGTGTGTTTATGAGTGAAACACCTAAGCTCCACGTGGCTCTGGCAGAAGGTTTTGGCAAACTTCTGCTGACTCTTTGGCCACAACTTTCTCTTACTCTTTCCTTCTGCATTTAGTAGATCACCTGCGATGGACCGGTGTCCTGTCCGGGTGGGGCACCTATATGCCAATGAAACTGGAAAACTGGCCCAGACATAGCTCAAGAAGGAACAAACAATAAGATGCCATGCATTGGGAGTGAACCTGAAACCATGTGAAACAAACTTCTTAACCACACAGCAACACACCTGTGTGTGCATGTATATTTACATACATACACACAAATTTCACTTACAAGACAGTGGTCAACCACTTCTGATCACTTTAGCAATGTAACTATATGTTGTTGGTGATTTTTTTTTTTTCCTACCCAATGAAGAGCTATGCACGAAACGTCAAAAACTCTTTTTACTGAGCATCAAACTAATACATTCCTTGTGCAAGTCTTCTTCTTGTTTGCTATTGTTATTTTTAATGTTCATTTATTTGAGATCTTTTCTGTTAATTCTCCATTAATTTTTTCTTTTGTCTCCATTTTCTTTTCCTTTTCAGAGAAATTCTGAAACTACTTGGTAGAGAGAGAAAGAAAGAGAGAGAAAATAGACTTACCTTAACAGCTTTGTCGTGGTCTCTCATACTCACACTGGTGTTACGGTGCCAACATACATGCATAGTAGTGTTGCCTCGATGTTGTATTTGCTTTTCTGGGCTAGGAGGAGACGTACCGAGTTTGTCGATATCCGAGGAGCCGGTTGTGGAAACATTCTCATTGGAGCCTGAAATATAATCATGATGAAATGTTACCACGCACACAGTTAATGGATCAACTCTTGGTTCCAACAATGACACAGTTTGGTTGTAACAGTTTGGTAACGAAAGGTCTAACAAATAAGACTATCTACTCATGGTATCTTAATTTCACTGGTTGCAGTGAGTGACACCTTCAAGGAGGTTGAATTCATCATATCAATCCCAGTACATATATTAGTCTGGCATCTATATTACCAATATCTATGTGTTGGACTGCTAAGTCTCAAGACAAAGTGACACAACATAAAGATATGTGTGCATGTGTACACACACATGCATGTATATAATACATAATTATATGTATATAATACATATAATACATAATTTTAAAGTAGACACAGCTATCCAATCCAACCAGCATGAAGCCCCCTTTCTTATTGGTTGTACCATGCAAACTCTCTTATAAAGTAATCTCAAAACTTCCCATTAAAATTTCATGTTAATTTATGTTTCAAACACTATCATAAATTTTGGGTATTTGAGTATATTTAAGAATTTAAGGAATGGAGAAAATG
>NC_069003.1:21289442-21291514 GCF_001194135.2 Octopus bimaculoides
AAAATTGGAGCGACATGCATGCTAATTTGTGGATGTGCATAAACTACATTCATGTACACACACACATCTTGACTTTTATAGATATGATGTCTGCGCCAATATGTATGCTGCACATTGCATAGTATTATTGTACATTTACAAACCAATGCAGATATATAAGGTTAGCACTTCAGATCAACAAAACATGTTGGTTACATCAATAATGCTTCAACTCTCTCTCCACTCACTCTCACTCATACGCACACACCTAGGGCTTCCATACGACCCCTTCCTATCACATTTCACTTGAAAAACATATGTCCACCCAAGACTTTAGTAGAAGATACCTACCCAAGGTGCCATGCTGTGGAATTGAACCTGAAGCCACATGGTCAAAATTTGCAATTGTTAACCACCCAACCCCACAGTTTATACAGTAACATTAGCAACCTCATATCAATTAAAGATGTTAACTACTTTATATCAACTAAAAATCAACAATAACAAAAGTAAATCTTGCAAAAACAGTACAAATAATGATAAAGTATCTATTTTTTACCCTGAAAATAATTTCCATCTTGGTATCCCTCCATCAGAAAAGAGGATTCATGTACTTTTCTCCTCATGTTGAGAATTATAGTTCTACATGAACTAATTAAATAACATACAAATGAGCTAACATTAATTGCTTTCACCCAATGCACATAATACCGCCAGGCAAAACAATAATTGGTTAATTTAGTACTCACTAGTTGTGGACCGAATGCTGCCATACTTCAGCCTATCATCAGTTTGTTTCTTGGCCATAGAAATTGAGAAGTTCAAGTCTTCAATCCATTTGTCTTTCTCTTCTTCAGAACTGGTTAAATAAAGTAACACACAAAATAAACAAAATGCCAGCTAAAGACAATACATTTCAAACTCTTCAACTCAAACTAGTTTTCCACATTGACGATACTATCAATTTGTCACAATCCCTCAGACAATATTTTGTGTCAATATTTTTCAGTGACTGGGCAGGATTTGAACTCAGAATGCACAAGGTTGGAGCAGATATCACAAAGCATTTTGTCTGATGCTGTCATGATTCTGCCAATTCACCACTCTGGACAGTTGCATCAAGAGATGCCGATATCTCTAATTGTGAAGAGAACATGTGGAAGAGGTAGACCTAGGAAGACGTGGGATGAAGTAGTGAGAAAAGATCTTAGATGTTGGGCCTCACAGAGGGGACGACAAGGGACTGTGACTCCAGGTAGTTTGCTGTGCTTGAGAAGAAGATAGTCAAGCTAAGTAAATTCATGGTCATCCTTGTATACAGACATGTCCCTTCCTCTTCAGCTGAGCATTCCTAATCTTGGGATCTTGTGAGTGCAGGTGCCACATAAAAATACCTATGCCAGTGCTACATAAAAGCACCCAGTACACTCTGTAGAGTGGTTGGTGTTAGGAAGGGCGTCCAGCCATAGAAACCATGTTAAATCAGACATGGGGCCTGGGCACCTCTTCAGCTGATCAACTCTCATCAAACTGTTCAACTCATGCCATCATGGAAAACATACATTAAGTGATGATGATGATGGACAAATATTTTTTTATATAATCCTGAAGGGATGAAAGGCAAAGTTGAACTCAGAATGTTAAGGGTCAGAAGAAATGCCACAAAGCATTTTTCTGACCCTCTAACAATTCTGCCAGTTCATTGCCTTTGAAAATAATAATTTCTTACACTCTCTGAGTGGTTGGCGTTAGGAAGGGCATCCAGCTGTAGAAACTCTGCCAAATTTAGATTGGAGCCTGGTGTTGCCATCCAGTTTCACCAGTCCTCAAACCCATGCTAGTATGGAAAGCGGACGTTAAACGATGATGATGATGATGATGAGAACCATCTACAAACACTTTCACTACTGACACTTCATACATTTCTCTACAAACAACAAGGAAAAAAAAAACAAAAAAAAACATTCACCTGGCAGCAACGAGAATACATTTGTTTCCACCATAGATTGTAAAACTATTTGCCACAGCTACTTTGGAAATATCAGATTCTTCGACCTGCAAAATTCAGAACAAAAACTTTCTTGGAGTAATGT
>NC_069003.1:21291552-21297406 GCF_001194135.2 Octopus bimaculoides
AGTTGACCTCAATAGTAACTGTCAGAACATATGGTCAGAGGAAATGGCTTAATAATAATAATAATCTCTTTCTACTATAATAGGCACAAGGCCTGAAATTTTGAGGGAGGGAGATATTGGATTACATCGACCGCAGTGCTTGACTGGTACTTATTTTATCAATTTTGAAAGGATGAAAGGCAAAGTTAACCTCACCAGAATTTGAACTTAGAATGTAAAAAAGGACGAAATGCTACCAAGCATTTTGCTTGGCATGCGAACAATTCTGCCAGCTTTCAATCTTAATAATAATTATTGTAATAATGTGTTCTAACTGCAAAACCTGTGATGAGACAAGTACCAAACTGTATCAGCCCAAACTAGCAGATTTCCCCATGGCTAGCAAAATGGAGAGGGGAGAATTGCCTGCACTTCATCTTCCTCGGAAACATCTTCCCTAAGCCTGTGTATACATGTACAGTTGAATGGTCAACACCGACCAACAGAGTCCCCTAGATAATAGAGTCCATAATAAACAATGTTGGAATAGAAAAAAAAAGAGAAAAATGGTCATGGTTTGGAATGTCTTTGGTTAGGGTAAACCACGGTCTAAACACCAACAACTATTGTTTTAAGGTGACCTCCTCCCATTTCTCAATCTTGTATTGTGTCTCTGGTGTGAGGCAGAACACTTGAGATCTTGTGTTTTCCTCTGCCATGGTCACTTTCAGCCGTCAACAGTATAATGGAACTGCAGAAAGAACCAGCTATTATTGGTCAGTTTTGTTAAATCGACAATGGAGCCCCTGTACGGTCACATTACCATCTAGAAATAGCACTTAAATACCCCTTAAATCACAAGCTACTGTCTTTGATAGAAAGGCGGGATAGATTGGATGATGTAGTCATAGACTATTTATCAAACAAATAAAAAGTGATGGTTATGTTTGGAATGCCTTTGATCCATGTCTACTGCATCAGAGCTGACTGGAGGCAAAACAATAAGCCCACCAACACCACCCCACCCATGTATATCACTGTCAGTAACTCCTATTCCTCTAAGATCATATCTTACTTCCTTGTGTTATGACATCAAAGGTTAAAGGGTCAAAGAGCACCAGTGAATGGTCCATCTGAAACAATAGTCAACTCACCATCATTCCTCGAAGAGGTAACTGGCCGTGCACTTTAAACTGGAGTAGAGATGTTGCTGTCCGACTTGTGTAGATTAGCATATCTGAAAACTGCATTGAACAATATTGTGAGCATCATCATCATCATCTTAATCACTGTTAGTAAAGTGCAAGGTACATACTAAACACAAGTACACACACACAACTGGCAAGCTTCCATACAGTTTCCATCTACCAAATTTCACTTACCAAGCATTGGTCATTCAGAGGCTATAGTAGAAAGCAGCACATACAGACACAAGATTAGTTGAGTTAGAGGTTAAAATAACCATCTAAGGGATAAAAGTATCCATTATACTACCAGTATATTACCTATATTTAACCATGGGTATACATATGCAAGCATATTATGCTCATAAATTATAGGCAAAGACAAGGATAAACATGAGTTTATCAAGAATCAAAATTTAAAGAAAACAGAAAATGGAGAAATACTGATTAACAACAATTGACTTACATCAATTATTATTTATCAATTTAATGCAAATAGATTGCATCCTATCTAACAGCTGTTTCTGCTTCCAATGTTGTATGGTATTGCCATTGATATACTAAAAATATTTATCATATTTGGCAATAAAACCTATCTGAAACATGGAGCCTAGGCTCCAAAGTTGTCTGGAGGCCATGATTGAAGCCAATGGCAATTTTATTGAATAAATTTGCTCTTTAGTATTTCAAGATATTTTTATGTAATTTAGAAGTATAGGTACATATTTTTGCAAGACACACAAACATCCAAATGAATGCACTCAAGTATTCATACACATATTTATTAAACACACACATGTAAGTTCATGCTATATACATATATTTATTCACTAAAAATACAAATACACCTTTCACCAAACTCAGTGGTGCAAGTCAAACACACACACACTAACCACCTATATGAACTAAACACACATACTCACTATACCCAGTCACACATGCTCTAAGTAAAACAGGATTACTATTGACAATTTTTAATAAGAATTACCAAGAAGAACATTCTCTGTTGGTAACCTTTACGGGAAAACTTCTGCAGACATCCTTCTCGAATGAATTCCTGCAAATAGAAGATTTTTAGTGAAAACAGAGATACTGGAAAATATATATTAGTGACAGTATATATTAATACCGAGAGGTGATATCTATCTTTCACTTAAATGTGGATGTTAGAACAAACTATACTGTGAGAGAGACTCTCGTATTGGCTTTCTCGTGCAAAATGCACTTTTGTTTATATTGCTAGTGGGGCAATAAATCCCTGCCACCTCCAGCGGGGTCGAAGGTCACAACCAGAAATCACATGATCAGCTAGTCTCATCACTGGAGGTGGCAGGGATTAATCTTTCCACTAGCAGTATAAACAAGTGTACATTTTGCACCAAAAGTCAATATAAGAGTTTCTCTCATGGTAACCAAAGCTTTATAGTTTGTTCTAACAGAACATCCACTTTTAAGTGGAGATAAATATTACCCTTCAGAGATATTTGAGAGAAATTGAAGAAGGTTTACATGTATGTGTGACTAACAGATAATGACACAAATATGGCTGTGTGTTTTAGAGGTCTTGCTTCTCATCCATGTGGTTTTGGGTTCAGTTCCAATGTGTGGCACTTTGAGCAAATATTCACTACTATAGCACCAGACTGATCAAAGCCTTGTGAGGATTATGGTGGACGGAAACGGTAAGAAGCCCATTGTATACATTGTGTGTGTGTCTCTCTGTGTTGACATCATGTGAGGGTTGTAAACAAGTATCTCTGTCATATAAGCAGTGTCCTTCATTTCCAGTATTCAGTAGGGACATGCCTGGCCATGGGGAAATGTATGAGCAAGTCCTCTGTCTCATGCAAGATAATCCTACCAGGGATTTACTCTCATTCTATGCAGCAGCTGCAGATTGGAAGAGACCTCATGGTAGGCCTTACACCAGATGGCTTGATGTGATTGGGGAAGATCTCCAGAGGCGCAATATCACCTTGGAGGATGCAGAAGGACTGGCACAGGACTGCCAGCGATGGAGAACACTGGTGGACCTGGTCAGCTCTATGCATGATGATGCCTCTGGGATCGCTAACTTGGAATGACCCCAGCCCCATCAATCAAGAGCATGAACCCAGAAGCTGAGAAGAACTATAATGGATTGCATTTATAGTCTGACATCATTTATTATCAAACACTGAAACATACGTAACAGATAAAATAAAGGAATTCCAAGTTCAAACGCAGGTTCTTTTCTCTCATTATGTATGTGTGTGTGTGTGTGTGTGTGTGTATTTGTGCACATGAAATGTTTAAGCAATCCAATCTAACTCACCCTATCTGGATGTATGAGACTGTCGATTCCGACCAAATCTCGCTGAAGTTCTATAAGCTTCTGTAAATTATCCTGAAAAATGCAAAAGAAAACAGCTTGAAACAAAGATAAAATATTGGAAAATTACAAAATCATCAATAAAGAACTGAGAGAAATTGTAAAGGATTGGAATTGTGTGGAAAGTCTGGTGTTCCTTTAATATGTAAGATTTAAAGGCAACTGTTGTTGAGTAGTAGTTCCTCGAAATTTGGGAGTAAAATTACAAAATAATCATCATGATCATCATTACAATCACCGTAGTCATGGCTATTCCAATCATCATCATGGCTGGTAGATTAGAAATTACATTACAGTATTCAGGTTAGCATTACCTTTAACATATCCTCAATGCAACACTGCACAAAACAATGTCCTCAATACAACAGTGCACCCAGCATGTTCTTAATGTAACACTGCATACATATCCTCAATACAACATTGCACCCGAATGTTCATGATGCAAAGCTGCACCCAACATATCCTCAACACAATATTGAACCCCACATATGTTCAATGCAACTCTGCATCCAACATGTTCTCAATGCAACACTGCATTCAACCAACATGTCCTTGCTGCAACATTGCATTCAGTATGTACAGGCAAGCAGTCTGGTCATTGAACAGCTGGACATGCTGCACATGCATAATGCAGGGGTTGCTCTCTACCACTGGTTCTGTTGGTGCAGTTACAGACTGACAAGAGGGACATAAGAACAACAACTACTTACCACTTTTTGCATTTTTTCTCTAGACAGATTGATTACTTCAAGAATATGGCTATGTGCTTCTGTTAAATAGAAAAGAGAAGACATATGAAAAAAACAGTAGATTCAGGCATAAGCATATCTAAGAGTACGTTATCTAATGTGTCTATCCAGTGTTTTAAGGAAAATTTGGCTGTTATTTCTATCAAGTTTAGCTTCAAACAAGCCAAACCACATTGCCAGAACTTTGTTTCATGTAGTTGAAAGCAGACCAGAACCAAGACCCTTGTGATATCCAACATTTCAAGAATCTTAGAGTCTTTATTACTGAAATATTCAGACATTTTCAATAAGAAAAGCAAACATCAAACTTTGGTTACAAACTACAAATATTTTCGTTTATTAAATATATATATGTAAATGCAGGCATGGCTGTGTGGTAAGAAGTTTGTTTCCCAACCACATGGTTCTAGGTTCAGTTCCACTGCTTGGCACCTTGGACAAGTGTCTTCTACCAAAGCCTCAAGTTGACCAACACCTTGTGAGCGGATTTGGTAGACAGAAACTGAAAGAAGCCTATCATATACAGGGTGGGCCAAACATCATGCACAAAATAAGTTCAGTATGCTCTGGAATTGTCAAAGACATGCGTTGTTTTTCTTAAATTTAATAAAATAAATATAATAATGATTAATACACACATACTTGTACATGATGGACAAAATGAATAATAATAATAATCTAATATATTGAATTCTCATTAAATTCTCTCCAATCCATGCAAGCATGGAAAAGTAGAGGTTAAATCATAATATGCATGTGTATATATGAATATATACATACATATTCATATATATGAATATGGTGAAGGTGCATGGCTTAGTGTTTCGGGTATTCGGCTCATGATCGTAAGATCACAAGTTCAATTCCCAGCAGCATGTTATATCCTTGAGCAAGTCACTTTATTTCACTTTGCTCCAGTCCACACAACTGACAAGAATGAGTGGTACCTGTATTTCAAAGTGTCAGCCTTGTCACATTCGCTGGGTCATACTGAATCTCCCAGAGAACTACATTAAGAGTACATGTGTCTGTGGAGTGCTCAGCCACTTGCATGTTAATTCCAATCCACTGATTGGATCAACTGGAACTCTCGTCATCGTAACCGACGGAGTGTCACTATATATGAATACATATGTGTGTATTACTTGATTACCTGAACATTTTTATGCCTGGCACTGACTTTTGCTTTAGTCTCTTCCTGTAAAGCAGGAGGTGCGGTGGGAGGGGATAGTGATAATGGAATTTTGTGTGAGAAAGTGATGTCATGAATGATAATATGAAGAGGAGGGCCGCCTCTTTTACTTTCATGTGTTGTGTGCGTGTGTGTGAGATAGATAGATAGAGACAGACAGACAGACAGAGAGTGACAAAGGGACAGACATGTTACCTTGGCAATTTTTGTAGTCAGGGTGGTCTTGGTTATAGTGTTTCAACAGTCCTGAAAATAAAAATAAACACCCATTAAGTTTTGATTATATATATACATATATATATAATACATGGGCATAAATATATACATATACGGTCATTTATACATTTATATATATATATATATATATATATATATATAT
>NC_069003.1:21297416-21298443 GCF_001194135.2 Octopus bimaculoides
TATATATATATATATATATATATATATAGGTGCATATATATATATATACATACATGTGTGTGTGTATATATGTATGTATATATATGTATATTTACACAGATATGTATATATGTGGATATATATGTATGTATACATGTACATGTCTGTATATAGACACATGCAAATGAATATATATATATTCTTTTATCCATTTTAACCCTTAGGCTGCAATCATGCTGGATCACAACCAGTATACATGCATACATACATGTGTGTGTGTGTATATATATATATATATATCTATAATGGGTCATCCCATAAATAATGTGGTTTTCCATACTCCTTTTATTTTTCAAAATTAAAATAAACAAAGTTCTTTTTTTTAATCTAAAATAAACTCTCCTTCATTTTCTACAATGCTCTTCCATCTTTCTGGTAGACTTGCAAGATTCCTCTTCCAAAATTCACTTGTTTTGATGAAAAATACTCCTCTAGGACTGTTCTGACCTTGTCTACAGAATTCATGTTTTTTCTAGCCAAAACATTTTGAATTTGGTGAGTGGGGCATCGTTTCCCATTCAAACTGCTCCATTCTTTGGAATGTCATCCTCGCTGTTTGTGGCTGAGCATTATCCTGATGGAAGAACACCTTTCGTCTTGAAACAAAAGATGGTTGTTTTTCTTCTAGCACAGGTGTTAATGAATGGTTGAATGATCAAATCCAAGCTTCTCTGCTAGTTCCTCAACAGTTGCAATGGAATTTTGTTCCACCACGGTTTGCAGGACATCCTTGTTGAGCTCTACACATCTTCCAGGATGAGGCTCGTCCTCTAGGCTATAGTTTCCTGCTTGGAATTTCTGGAACCACCATTGATACTGGCTTACGCTTATTGTCCGATCGCCATATACTGCATTAATATTCCTCACACTTTCTGTAGTGTTGTTACCTTATGCTCCTTTGTCACTTCCATTATAGCTTTGAAAAAATAACTTAATATTCAACTGCACACTTCAAAACTTGCACTAAGAATAAGGACAAGGTAAAATT
>NC_069003.1:21298933-21299671 GCF_001194135.2 Octopus bimaculoides
GCTAAAGAAAGATTTTCTAAAAAGTTATTAACTATTTAAAAAAAATATCTTTGACAGAAAACTATCATGAACCTTTTGGAAAGGAGATTTTATACACACACACACACACACACACACACACACACATATATATATATACATACACAATACACAGAATATAAAGAAAGTCAAGAGGTATGAGATGAATATATTTATTTCACCAGTTGATATCCATAAGATTATGATTGTTAATGAAAAAATAATTTATTTTAATTTATAATAAATTATTTCATATGTCTGTATTAGTGTATATGTTATAGTTTACATGGTACTATTGTACATTTTACAAGCTAATACAGACATAGAAGGTCATGGGTACATCGATTTTTCAGCTCTGACATAAACATACAAAAAGCCATCTTCAAATATTAATGTATGGAAGGCAATAATTAATAAAATAATTTTCAATAGATGGGAGGATAGTGTTGGTGGAAATTAAGATAGCATATAATATGATAGAGTGAGAGTCAGATAGTTTATCATTAATAATCTAGAAGTATACATCACATACATACATATACATTGAGTGTCACACAGAAATATGGATGGGTATGTGAAATAAAGTAAAGAAGGAACATGAAAGACAAGGACAGGGTGGAGAGATGCAATAAGGTGATGAAGTGGAACAACACTTACTTTCAAGTATTAACCGATAATGTAGAAGTCGTTGTCCGGGTTTTAGGAGAGATCGGAAGAGCG
>NC_069003.1:21299681-21303748 GCF_001194135.2 Octopus bimaculoides
CAAAGGCAAGTAACACGTTTTTTCAGCCTCAAATTCTTTGTACAACTGCTCGAATTCTCTGTTCCGTTTGAGGGTTAGTTCCAATTCGGAGAGCATCTCTTCAAGCCGATCTAAGTAAGTTCGATAAATCTGAAAACCATTCATAAAAAGAAAAAAAAAAAGATAGGATAAGAAGAGTATAAAGACAGAAAAAAAAAAGGATGCAAATAGATGAGAGAAGGCAAAAATATAAGGAGAAAGAAATAAGTCATTAAAAGAAAAAGCATGAGAAAAATTATTATCATAATAATAATTCTTTCAAATTTTGGGACAAAGCTAGCAGTTTTGAGGAGAGGAAGCAAGTTGGGAGCAAGCAAATTCTGCCAGTTTATTGCTTTAATAATAATGGTTTCTCATTTTGGCACAAGGCCAGCAATTTTAGGAGATAAGGTAAGTCGATAAAAATCAACCCAGTACTTCACTAGTACTTTATTTTACTGATCTGCGAGGGATGAAAAGCTCAGTGGATGCTGGTGGAATTTGAACTCAAGACATTATAAGTTGGAAGAAATATCACAAGGTACTTTGATTGTCGCTCTAATAATTCTGCCTGCTTGCTACCGTCATCATCATCATCATCATTTAATGTTCATTTTCCATGCTGGCATAGATTGGATGGTTTGACAGGAGCTGGCTAGTTCGAGAGCTGCCAGGGCCCCACTTGTCTGTTTTGGCTGGATGCCCTTCCTAATGCCAACCACTTTACAGAATGTACTGGGTGCTTTTTACATGACACTGGCACAGGTGCTCTTATGTGGCACCAGCATGGGTGCTTTTACGTAGCCCCAACACCTGCAAGCCAGCAAGAATAGGATCTTTCAACTGAGAGAGGGATGTAGAGGACATGTTTGTATGGATGGCCATGCGTTTACTTAGCTTATCTTAATAATAATAATAATAATAATAATAATCCTTTCTGCTATAGGTACAAGGCCTGAAATTTTGGGGGAAATAATAAGTCAACTACGTTAACCCCAGTGCTTAACTGGTACCCATTTTATCAATCCCAAAAGGACGACAGGCAAAGTCAGCCATGGTGGAATTTGAACTCAGAACGTGAAGATAGGTAAAATGCTGCAAAGCATTTTGCCCAGGGTGCTAATGATTCTGTCAGCTTGCTATTATTATTAATACATTGTTTCTTTGTTAAAGCAAGTAGGTGGAGAAAAACCTTGACAACATAATACCGTAAAATATACACCCTCCTAATATCATATTATGCACTCTCTTAACATCATATATTATATACACCCCTAGTTTTTATTTTTATTTTGATGGGAAAGTGTGTATTTCTGATGGAGATTTCCGGTAATGAAGAAGACTAGCTGTTCTGTAATGAGATAAGCTTTGAATCAATGTTTAACCTTTTAGCATTCAAACCGGGCCCAAATATTGTAAACTGACCAGATCAAGCCTCTCACAATTACCCTGTTAAGTCATCCTAAGAGTAAACAATCAGTTCATTGAGATCTGAAAGCTATGAGATAATACATTTGAATGAATAAGCATTACATATAATGGAATAATCTGAATGCTAAAAGGGTTAAATCTAGTCAAGACATGCAGGGGTGGTAACTCCACATCTCAAAATAAATTTTAACAAAATCAAAATGTGTGGACTTGGGACAGTGTAGAGTAGTGCTACTCAAAGTGGTGGTCCGCAGACCGGTGCCAGTCCCCAAGCCATCAGCTGCGGTATGCATTGAGTTTCCAGAAAAGAAAGAAACATTATAAAATGCTTATGTAATATCGTATTATTTGTTTATAAAATAAATATTAAAAAAACTGTCAACTTTTATTATATTCATTATATATATTGTTTACGGTATAAATTAATATTACTAAGAAATATTCTTTTCTACTCTAGGCACAAGGCCCAAAATTTTTGGGGAGGAGGCCAGTCAATTAGATTGACCCCAGAATGCAACTGGTACTTAATTTGACCTTGGCGGAGTTTGAACTCAGAACATAAAGACAGACGAAGCGCTAAGCATTTCGCCCAGTGTGCTAACATTTCTGCCAGCTTGCTGCCTTATTACAAAGAAATATTACTGGTCCCTGGCACATTAGGGGAAAAAAAAAAACCCTGCCAGTGTGCCACATCAGATAGTTTGAGAAGCACTGGTGTAGAACATGAAGAAAAGATGCATAAAGCAGAATGGTACTTACAGGAAGGACAGTATCCAGTTCTAGCAAGACGTTACCAATTTTCTGCGATTCTGGATTTACTGGGGTGTTATATTTGCCTTCCCTGTAAAGAAAAAGAACAAAGAATTATGAAAAGAGAGAGAAAAGAAATAAATGAGGAGAGAAGAGGGGGGGGATTGGAGGGGAGGTAAAAAAAAAAAAGAGTCAGAAGTCATACAGAAGGAATAGAACAGTATTGAATGGTTATTTGAAAGAATGAAATAGGGAAGCAGTGTGACTATATACCATTTTTTTTTTTGCTTCAGTCATTAGACTGCGGCCATGCTGGGGCACCACCTTGAAAGAATCGACCCCAGTACTTATTCTAGTCTTAAGCCTGGTACTTATTCTATTTGTCTCTTTTGTTGAACCACTAAGTTACAGGAATGTAAATACAACAACACATGTTGCAGTGATGGTGGGGCACAAACAGAGATGCATGCCCCCACCACACACATATCACAAGCTTCTTTCAGTTTTTGTCCACCGAATCCACTCCCAATGCTTTGGTCAACCTGAGGCTATAGTAGAAGACACTTGCCTAAGATGCCACGCAGTGGGACTGAACTTGTAATCATGTGGTTGGGAAGCAAACCTCTTACCAAGGCAAAAAGGTTCATCATCATCTAACGTCTGCTTTCCATTCTGGCATCGGTTGGATGGTTTGACAGGAGCTGGTCAGCTAGAGAGCTGCTGACCAGCTCAGCAGCTCTCCACAATATTTGTATCGCCTTTTGGTTGATGGCTACAAAAACCATTAGCAAATGTGTTGCACATTAATCTGTTCAACTGTCATGTACAAAACACGAGATACATTCAAGCTTTTACATGTAAAATATGTCATATTTTCATGTCTTTAATGTCACATGTATAAAACACGTAGTAGCAGCAACTGTTTGAATAACTGGCAATGTGAAACTCAGATAAATTCCAAGTACTTACGGTATACATATATTGTTTATCTGTTACTGGTCTCAACCTGTAAGCTGTGACCATGCTGGTGCAATGTCCATTTTACTAAGCTGAGGGTATGCAGGTATTTTGAAAATACTTCACTGAGTGACGACCATGCCCAGCATAGTTATGGGCTGCCCTTTGGCAAGGAATAGCGCCCATTGAGCCACCCTGCCAGGAATAAGGTGAAGTCATGACACTGCAGCATGGCAGATTGTGAAGCGGTAGCAGAAGAGCTCAACTGAGCCAATGGTGCTTCTTACATTGATGGTGAGTGGAGGAATCCTGGGAGATCAATGGTCAGGATCACCAAGAACAGGAACAGAAAGTGGAATGAGAATAATTGACAATTGTCTTTGAAATAGTTACCATGAAATAATTCTCTGCTCTATGTTCCTGATGAAGTTGCAATGGAAGTTGTAGATGGGACAAAGGGTAGAGAACATTAGATGAGAAAGATAATCAGGCATCACAGAGTTCACAGCATTTTGGAAAGACTGAAAATAAAAGAAAAAGAAAACAAGGAAATAAGAAATGAAAGGTAAAAACTTCAAACACTTGATTGAAATTAACCTTTTGATGCCATCCCACCTGAGACCTCTCCTGCTTCTATGATACAATATTCTTGTTTTAAAGTGATCAAAATTAAAACTTGCCATCAAAATTTAGGGGATTCATTGATTAAGTTGACCCCAGTGTTCAACTGGTACTTATTTTATTGACTCTGAAAGAATGAAAGGCAAAGTTGATCTCGGTTCAAATTCCACTAACGTCAGCTTTACCTTTCATCCTTTTGGAGTTGATAAAATAAGTACTAGTTAAACACTGGGGTCAATTTAACTGACTAAGCCCTTCCACCAAACTTGCTGGCTTTGTGCCAGAATTCA
>NC_069003.1:21303758-21306417 GCF_001194135.2 Octopus bimaculoides
GAATTAAATATTGTACGGCCCTCAATCCATGTGTTCTGTAATTCATCTAAGATTGAGTTTTGGTTCTGATACAAATTCGCTGTTTTAAATTAAAGCCTTCCCTCAAATATTCATGTTACAGACACTAGCTAAACAACAACAAAGTTATTTGATTAAATTCTTCATTATTTTCAAAATTCAAAAATGGTTACAAAAAGGTTAACTTTGTTTCCATGTCTATTTCTCCATTCCAGCATGGGTTATATTAATACATTGAAGCATCATTCTACAGCAAGATGTCCTTCCTTGCACTATCCTATCCCATAAAACATACACATACAAAGAAATGCAACACAAACCTGTGTAATGACTTCCAAGTCCTTTTTAAATGTTCGTTCTGTCATCAGGAGTTCTTTTGTTATACAATAAGATTTATCAGCTGGAGCTCGCTGGAAAAACATAATATAACTAATAGAAATGTCTGACTAGTAACACAACAACAACAGGAAATCCAGTGATCCTGATTGGTCAAAAGTTGAAAGCAATACTGCAACTGAAAAAGAGTCTTTTCATAAGTTAACTTATGTCAGAATCCAAGGAATCTGGTGATGGTCTGTGGCAGCAGATTACACTGTTACTTTATTCTTTTTTTGTTTTTGGTCTTTGGTCAGAAAGTGTTACTTCCTATTTCCTTCTATTTAGAAATCAAAGAAAATCACTACTATTCCCTTTCAAACTTTGCTTTTGTCACCTGGACATCAATATTTTAAGACTGATCTATTTTCCATTACATTTCAGATAGATTCAGTGCCGAGTTCCAGAAGCAGAAATGTTATTATAGCAAATATTCTGCTCGATATCACATATTTGCTTGTCAGTTGTTTGACTTTAATCACTTGAGCATGTCTCTTAGTGGCTGACAATATGTGAATCTTTGATCCTGAGCAGGACTAGAGTGTGGAGCATCATAGCCATGTGTTGAGAAGTATTCTTTTGAGCTTGAATAAATGTAATAAAAGTAGAAGTTTGAAGGAAATATTAGCCATTTTTCATACTTTCTAGGTGTAAGCAAATAGGAAACAACAGTTGCTACCCAAGGACAAAAATTATGTTACACAGTGTTATGAGTTAAAAGAGCTTGAAAATGGAATAAACTGGTTTGTTGGGCCAAAGCAGAAAAGTGTAACATTTCAGGTAGAACTCTTTTAGAAGAGATTACTCTCTCACTCAGCAGTACTGTCTGCAATATTGGTTTACATTTCTCTCACAGCCAATCAGTTTTGAGCTGTTTATAATTAAGAACATGACAGCAAAGTGGCACAGTCATTAGTGTTGACGAGAATGCTTTGTAGTATTTGTTAAACATCTCTGTGCTCTGAGTTCAAATCCTGCAGAGGTCAACTTTGCCTTTTCAGTTTTTCAGTGCAAGGTAGTGGATAGGCAGGATTGTTAGAGTGTTGTATGCAGTATGTTGTAGCTCTGTGTATTTTGAGTTCAAATCCTGCCCTGTCACTAAAAAAACAGTGACACTCCTGTCAAGAATTGCATCTGACATATATCAACAATTTAAAAAAACTGATGGAAATGGAAATTTCCTGAGTTAGGTAGCAAGACCAACTGCCACCATAGCTCGTATCAAAGACCACTGAGATTTATTCAAATAAAGAAAATACCTGGATTGTAAATTGGAAACAGTTTAGAAGGACTTATGTCAGGAGTAAATGTTTCACAGTATATACTTACCTGTAAGTTACTGATTACTACATAATAAATATCTAAAATTTTAGCCATGTGTGTGTTTGCAGCTGACGATTCATTCCTCTCTCACATCATCATAATTTAATGTCCGTTTTCTATGCTGGCATGGGTTGGACAGTTTGACAGAAGCTGGAAAAGCCAGGAGCCACACCAGGTTCCATAGTCGGTTTTGGAATGGTTTCTACAATTGGATGCCTTTCCTAACACCAACCACTTTACAGAATTACTGACTTTAATGGTAATGCATATATACACACATACACACACACATTATAAGCACTTATAAATGTTTCAAATATTTTTTTAAAGACCAAAATAATGTAAGTTAATGAAAAATTAAAATTACAGGTCAATTTCCTGAAGAAGTAGTCCTAATCCTGAAGTACTGAAATACCAGGTAAGAGTACCATGCTTTTACCTGTAATTTTAATTTATTTTATTTGCATTGCTTTGACTTAAAAAAATATGTTTAAAACAAATATATATCAGACAACACTTGATGCAACCTCTATTATATATATAGATATATGTGTGTGTGTGTGTGTTTATATATCATCATCATCATCATCATCATCATTTAGTGTCCGTTTTCCATGCTGACATGAGTTTGACAGTTTGACATGGAGCTGACCAGCTGGGGAGCTGTCCAGACTTTAGTTGTTTGCAGTGACATGGATTCTACATAAAAAGCACTAGTGCTGGTGCCATGTAAAAAGTACTGGTGATAGTGCCACGTAAAAAGCACCCAGTACACTCTGTAAAGTGGTTGGCATTAGGAAGGGCAACCAGCTGTAGAAACCTGGCCATAACAGTTCCTGCCAAGCTGACCAACTGATGATAGCATGGAAAATGGATGTTAAGACGTTGACAAGGATGATGTGGGTGCATAAATTGTTTGTGTACATGTGCCCCTTTACACCCA
>NC_069003.1:21307396-21323748 GCF_001194135.2 Octopus bimaculoides
AACAAAAACAAAACAAAAATTTTCTCTTTCAAGTTATAAAAAGTATGGCTTTGTGGTTAAGAAGCGTTGCATGGTACCCTGGGCAAAAGGTCTTCTGCTAAAACCCTGAACCAACCAATACTTTGTGAATGAATTTAGTAGACTCAGTGGAAGCCCATCATATATGTATATACCAAGAGAGTTAGGGGTTGAGGATCCAACCCACTAAGGGATAGTATCTATCCAATATACTTCTCCAATTGCTAAATGTCCTCTAAATTTGTAATCTTAATTGCTGATATGACATGGTATGTCATAAGTGTCTGTATATTGTGCTTTTTGTCAATTTCGTTGTAAAATAAACAGATTAATCAACGGAATATAGTGTCTGCAAGTCGATGGGTACCTCATATTCCCCTCTATTTTCTTATTGCTATATATATATATATATATATAATGTTTGTGTGGGTTTTTCTGTCTGAGTTTGTCCTCCACCACCGCCTGACAACTGTGTTTGTCTCCCTTCACTGCTTGACAATCAATCAGTGTTGGTTTGTTTACGTCCCTGTAACTTAGAAGTTCAGCTTCCTTCACTCATGTTAATGTTTTTGGTTTTGAATTTGTATTTTAATGTGGTTTTGTATTATATATGTATCGTATACATAAGGGTTGTATATGTAATTATTATCTCTGTGGGTAATAAAAAAAAAACAAATAACATAAAAGCATAGAAAAGAATAACAAAACAAAACAAAAGCGTTTCAAAATAACCACTTTTGTTCTTATAGAACCAACCAGAGGCAGTTTGAAATGGGTTGGTTATTTAAGCGAGTTAAAGGGGAGATAATATACTAACGGGAGGTAATTAGCGAATGTCTTCAGTAAATCCAACGCAATAATGTGAGTTGCAGACTATTTAGGTATTATGTGGTTATTATGCGTTTTATGTATCTTTTATGACTTGTTTTTTCCTTTTAATTATTTGTTTGTTGATTAAAATTCGAGATAAATCAAGAAGGCGATGTGTGTGAAAACCAAAACAAACTTTGGAAATTGTTACTGAAATTGAAACTCGAAATTGAAATTAATAAGATGTAGAGCAGATGGAACAGAAATTTAAATTTAAAATTTGAAATCTAGTTTTACTCCCTTTTGACATCTTTTTATCCCATTCTAAAATGAGAAAATACATTGGAACGTACATTGGTTTCAAATTTTGGCACAAGGCCAGCAATTTCGGGGTATGCAGATTACATTGACCCAAGGGTTCAAAAACTTAAAAGGCGAAGTCGACCCCATTGACATTTGAACATAAAACGAAGTCAGAAGAAATGCTGCCAAAGAACTTTTCCTATCATGGTAACGATTCTGCCAGCTCACCACCTTGAAGTTAGTCAATGAACAGAAATGTGCTGTATACATAATCTCAATAGAGTTTGTGGAAAAAAAAAAAAAGATTTCAAAATCTATTGCTACATAAACAATGACAACAAATTTGTTCTTTTCAATGATAACAGAGTGGAGACCAAGGCAAACAAATATGACAAAACAACGGCACTTAATATTTTTGGTGGTTGTACATGTAAGGCCTTGTTTATGAGGTGTGTCTACATACCTGTGTTTGTGAGGTGAAGAAGTGTGTTCTGGAGTCTCTCGTATGTGTTCAGGGATATTCTCGATTTCATTCGATCTTATGATTGCGTTCTCTTCCACACCTTCTCCTTTGCTAAGGATCGGCTCAGAATATTTGCGGTCCATCGCGAAGGTGGGAGAGTCTCTCACATCCCCGTTCTTAAACGAGTCTAGAAAACAAGAGAAAAGAGACCAACATTAATAATCGTTTCAAATTTTGGAACAAGGCTAGCTGATTTAAGGGGAAAGGGTAAGTTGATCACATTAAACCCAGTATTTTAAAAAATACTTATTTTATCAACTCTGAAAGGATGAAAGACAAAGTTGACCTTGGCAGAATCTGAAATCTGTAAATAAAAATCTGAAGAATTGTCGCGAAGTATTTTTGTCCAACTCATTGCTGCCACTACTACAATTAATAATAATCCTTTATACTGTAGGTACAAGGCATGAAATTTTGAGGGGAGGGGCCTAGTCAATTACATCAACCCCAGTACTCAGCAGGAACTTATTTCATTGACCCTGAAAAGAGATGTCATCATGTAGAGAGCCAACCAGGTCCAACCGTGCCCTCCATTGCTGATGGTCCCATGCCAGCTCCTCTGCATCCTCCAAGGTGATGTCAAGCCTCTGCAGGTCTTCCAGCCCACAACTGCTGTGTTGAATGAGAGTAAAGCCCTGGTAGGATGATCTTGCAGGAGGTGGAGGATATATCTGTACCAGCACATGTAACAGATGGCTATAAGGTGGGAGGCTGCAGGCTAATGTGGGCTTATATCTTTCAATAAATTTTAGAAATAATCAAGAATTTGAAAGGGTTTAGTAAAATTTCTAGGAAGACATGTTGTGTAGTGGTTTGGGTGTTAGGTTGACAATCATTCGACTGCAGGTTCAATTCTCAGGCTGGGTAGCGTGTTATCTCCTTGAACAAGGCACTTCATTTTACATTGCTTCATGAGTCTCAGAAATAGCTGGGTGGAGTGAGTGTAACTTCATGACAGGCTGACATTCTGTTCAAACACACTAATCCATCACCAGATGCTCTTCTATTCTCAGTCACTCAAACACCATGGAAACCTGAACAAGTTCCAACCTAATGAACAAGTAGGCTTGAGACAAATTTCAAGTAAAATCATTTTCCTTCATAATCATGTTGGTCCGAGGAATATCTTTTAATGGTAAATTCTACCAGAGAACTATGAAGTTCCATTATAAGAGTTTCTTTATTGGTCTTGAAAGAACAAAAGTCATTGTTGACCTGAACAGAAGTTGAACTCAAAGTTCAAGGAAGCAGGTCAAATACTCTAAACCAATCTATCCTACTGTCCAGCAACTCTGCCAATGGCTGTCCACTTCCGACTGAGGAAGATCGTCACTGACCATTAAGAACATTGTGGACACAGACAAAATTAGTCTTTACATTTAGAAATGTTCACTTTTCCCTTTAATTGACTTCTCTGTTGGTGGTGATGACAAGCATTGTTTCCCCTAATTGATGTCCCATATTTCTCATCTTCAACAAGAATTTTACACAATCCTTATATCGTAGTCTTGGTTTCTACTGGGGGCATTTTCCAAGAACATGTTCACCACATAGCATCTGCTGAAGGATTTTCTGATTGTTCATTCAAACAAAGTGTCCAGTCCAATGTAAACAATGCCTGTAGGCTATCACTTTAAGGCTCATGGTGTCAGCTCCACTCAAGATATCAGAATGTATATCTGATGGGAGGGTTCAAGGGCACTTACATGTTGCCCATAAAAGGTCCATCACATCAGTACATGCATGTGGTACACAGCAACTTTTGTTCATCTTGTGATGCCATGTTGGGATCATGCACAAGACTCAAGAGCCCTGAAGGAATCAGTTGCCTTCAACATATTTCATCACCCAATTGGTCTTGCTGTAAAAATCAAATCCCTTGTTCCTCCACCAGAACAGAAGTCACATTGAGAGTCGGGTAGAATGTCATTTACAAGGTATTTGTTCGAGCAGGTAAAAAGAATACTTGCCAGAACCGTGCCAACAAATGGCACCAAAGAAGTATCTATATATATATACTGCCATAATCATTTTAATAACCGTTCCATGCTTGCATAGGGCAGATGAAACTTCTATGAGGCAGAATTTTCTACAATCAGATCCTTTGCTTGTTACCAAGTGTGTGTGTGTGTGCATATATATATATATATATATATATATATATATATATATATATATATATATATAATGTGAAGGCATGTGGCCTAGTGGCTACACTGTTGCATTCACAATCGCTAGATTAAGGGTTTGATTCCCAAACTGGGTGGTGTGTTGAGTTCTTCAGCAAGACACTTCATTACATGCTGCTCCATTCCACTTTTCAATCAAGGGAGAATGTTGGTCAGCTCGAAGGCTAAAACAATGCAAAGCACACTGTGATTAGCAATGTGGAGCAACATAAAAGTCTGGTCAGTCACCTTATATACATGTATATAAAGTAAAATAGCTTATGTTCATGTAGGCATGATATAAATAGAAAGCTTTCTTAATTACCATCCAAGACGCTGAATGTTCACTGATGCATTTAGTTTATTGAACTGTCTTTAAGACAAGATTAGATTTTTGATAAAAAAATTATTTAGAATTATCATTATCTTTAGAAACGAATATATTTCATAATATCTTTATGTAAAAAGTATAGATAAAATGTAACATTTTTCTATCCCTTCTGTGAGGATTAGTGTTAATAGTTGGAATGCTTATATTTTTAATAATTCATTTCAGATACTTAGACAGACATCTGTGAGTGCGTGTATTTAATAATAATGAGCTTATTGTATACAGTGCTCAGGTGCACTATATCAAGGATAAAAAATGGATTAACGGTCCTCCTGAGTGACAGGCTCTTAAGGCTAGTTTCCCCAAACTGTGGCATATATATTCCCCCACTAGATGGGATACTGGTTTGTTGCAGTATTATTCACTTTTAATAGCTGAGTGGACTGGAGCAATGTGAAATGAAGTGTTTTGTTCAAGAATACAATATACCACCTGGTCCAGGAATTGAAACCACCATCTCATGATTACGAATGCAACACCCTAACCATTGAGCCATGCACCTCCACACACACATCATAATTTTACTGTACGCTTTTCCATGCTTGCATGGATGGATGGAATTTGTTGAGGCAGATTTTCTATGGCCAGATGCCCTTTCTATCACAAACTATCATATTGCCAAGCAAAATAATACTATCCTATGGCTAGACATATTTTCAAAGAAGCTTAGAAACAAAGGACACCGTATAATGATGACACTCGTTCACAACGATCAGGAGACACAAAGACAAGGCAACACCAACTGTCTCTCTCTCTCATACACACACACACATATGTATATGACGACGGACTCTTTTTTATTGTCTTACAAATCCATTTGCCCAAGGTTCCACGCAATGGAACTGAAACTGAAATCACATGGTTGTAAAGTGAGCTTCTTAACTTCACAGCCAAGACCACGCCTGTCATTTATTTATTTATTTATTGGTGGGTTTAAGGACGATTAAAATGGAAATCACAGTTCCCTAAGTGTCTCCGGGACACTGGGACCCAGACTTGAATCACAGGTTTGCAGACCAAGTAGATGGATATTTAAATCGTATTTTGCTTTAAGTTGTGTGAGAGAGAGAGAGAGAGAGAGAAACAAGAGGTGATCAATTGCCAGGACTACAATAATATATCGATACCATAACACACCTGATATATAAAAACCAACGAATAGATACTACTGTACTTATAATTTGACCATTTATTTTAAAATTTTTCCGTAAATGAAATAAAATAGAAAATAAATATGAAACAAAGGGCGATAATTTGAGGGAATATAACTATTCCATCAGAGTTATTTCCCTTACACACTAAAAAACTTTCTCTTAAAGCTTGACTTATTACAACTTTTTGCAGCTGTTAATTTTTGTAAATAAAGCCGAGGAGAATAAAGAAAATACTGAAAGGAAGACACTGCAAGGATCAAAATGGATATACACCGCACGCATAAAATGGCCAAGAAGAAAAGCTTTGGGCTTTTTGTTTTTGCGGTGAGGGACAGCTATGTAGAGAGAAGACCATTCGGGCATGACGTGCTTCAGGTTAACTTAGCGAAGCAGAATTATCTGCCCTTGCTATCAAGCCTCTAAGACCCCACCCTGCCCCCACCACTACAGAAGCTCTCGTATCAGGCATGCATTTCCCAGTTCGTAAATTTAACCGCATTCATTCAGCGAAGTAATAATATCTGATTAGTCAATATATCTGAGATGTATTGTTGTTAAAATGTTCTAACGTATTCAGACAATTTAATTAAACCTAACTTGAAGATGTAACATAGTTTTAATATTTACTTGCACCCATTAGATCATAAGTGAATACAGCAGAGATGAAACATTCTGTTTTGCTTTCCTTCGATGGTGGTGCTTCAACCATTTCGAGGCCGTTAACAGCCCACTAAAGGTGGTTGATTGACAGTTGTTAAAGCATAAGATTAAATTGTAGTGAAGGTGCATAGCTTAGCGTATTCAGCTCACGGTTGTAAGATCGTGAGTTCGATTCTTGGCGGTGCGTCGTGTCCTTGAGCAAGACACTTTATTTCAAGTTGCTCCAGTTCACCCAACTGGCAAAAATGAGTTGAACCTTTAATTGAAAGAGCCAGCCTTTTCATATTCTGTGTCACTGAATCCCCCTGAAAGCTACATTAAAGATACATGTGTCTGTGGAGTGTTCAGCCACCTGCACATTAATTTGTTAATGTTCTATTGATCAGATCAACTGGAACCGTTGTTGTTATAAGCGGCAGAGTACCACTTGGATTAAATTTCGTTGTGGTGTTTGTTCTGGCTCTCGGCATTTTAAGTTCCAATCTTGCTAAAGCCAACTTTCCCTTTCATCTTCTTGAGTATTGGTAAAGGAACCACCAACTGGGTGCCGGTGCAGCTCTCTCTTCTACCACCTGTTACATCCTGGATGTTTAGCTGGGTTAAGGGTGATAGGATGGTTTTAGGGAGTGGGGTGTCTGTGTTTGTATAAATTTACAACTATGTGTGAACCTAAAACAATTGGCAAAAGTATGGTGTATGCTACCAAGCCATCATTTATTTCCAAGAGATGACTGGTGAGGTGGCTGTAAAGGCTTGTGACCCAGGGGTTGAAGTTTTAGGCTTGCAATCATGACTGCAATCTTGGACTGGGCTGCACATCATATGATGATATATACTTTTAATCTTTTGCTTCAGTCACTGGACTGTGGCCTTGCTGGGGCATCACCTTGAAGGGTTTAGTAAAACATATCAACTATGATACTTATTTTTAAAGTCTGGCTGAATTGAACAGCTTAGTTGTGAGAATGTAAACAAATCAATATTGATTATCAAACGGTGGAGGGACAAACACACATGTGCATACATACACATGTGCACACATACACATGTGCACACAGTTTCTGTTTATCAAATTAAAAAGGCATATGTGTATGCATGACTGTGTGGTAAGAAGTTTGCTTGTCAGCCACATGGTTCTGAGTTCAGTTCCACTGCATGGCACCTTGGGCAAATGTTTTCCACTAGAGCCTTGGGCCAGCCAAAGCCTTGGGCCAGCCAAAGCCTTGTGAGTGGATTTGGTAAATGGAAGCTGAAAGAAGCCTGTCATATCTATGTATATTTATATACATATATGTGTGTGTGTGTCTCTGTGTCTGTGTTTGTCCCCCACCACTGCTTGACAACCAGCATTGGTGTGTTTATATCCCTGTAACTTAGCAGTTAGGCAAAGAGACCAACAGAATAAATACCACGCTTAGAAAAAAAAATAAGTACTGGGATCAGTTCATTCAAGTAAAAGTTCTTCAATGCAGTGCCCCAGCATGGCCAGTCAAATGACTGAAACAAATAAGTGATGAAAGAAAAGATTCTGGGTAACAGGAGACAATTATCCACTGGTAGATGGAAGAGATACCCATAGATCCTATATCATCACCATCATCAATATCAACAGGTAGAGTGTAAAAGCAAAAAATAGTTAGTGATTACCATAACTGTGTGTGTGTGTGTGTGGACATGGTGTGGGTGATGATGTTCAGTGTTGAAATGTAGCGTGATGGAGAGTTGTTGATGCATGACAATAAAGACTCAGCTGAATATTGAACAGTTGAAGCAAGGATCAATATTAGATTAAACTATAGACAAAATGGCTGAAAATGAGGAAGTGGTAGTGGTAGTAGTAGCTAGAGTAGTAATAATATTTGTTTCAAATTTTGGCACAGGGCCAGCAATTTTAGAGGGAAGAGTTTAGTCAATTACAATAAACCCCCCAGTATCTGACTGGTACTTTATACTATCAACCTAGAAAGAATGAAAGGTACATTTGACCTTGGTGAGATTTGAGCTCAGAAGAAATGCTGCCAGACATTTTGTCCAGCATGTTAAGAATTGTACCAGTTTGCTACCTAATAATAATAATAATAATAATGATAATAATTTCAAGCTTTGGCACAAGGCCAGGGATTTTGGGAGAGGGGGCAGGTCAGTTACATTGACCCCAGTGTTCAACTGATACTCTTTTTATTGACCCCAAAAGGATGAAAGGCAAAGTTAACTTTGGTGGAATTTGAAGTCAATATGGATGAACTTCCGCCAAACACTTTGTCCAGCATGCCAATGGCTCTGCCCACTTACCACCTTAGTAATAATAATAGGCTGCGAGCTGGCAGAAACCTTAGCAAGCCAGGCGAAATTCTTAGCGGTATTTCATCTGTCTTTATGTTCTGAATTCAAATTCTGCTGAGGTCGACTTTGCCTTTCATCCTTTTGGGGTCAATAAATTAAGTACCAGTTGTGTACTGAGGTTGATCCAATCAACTGGCCTCTTCCCTAAAAATTTCGGGCTTTGTGCCGAGTAGAAAATAATAATAAGAAGAAAAATAACCTCTTCTTACTATAGGCACAAGGCCTGAAATTTGGGGGGAGGGGACCAGTCGATTACATCGACCCCAGTGTTTCACTGGTACTTAGTTCATAGACCCTGAAAAGCATGAAAGGCAAAGTCGAGTTTGGTGAAATAATAACAATAATAATGATTTCAAATTTTGCCACAAGGGCAACAATTTTGGGAGAGGGGATGAATCGATTACATCGACCCCCAGTATTTAACTGGTACTTAATTTACCGACCCTGAAAGAATGAAAGGCAAAGTTGACCTTGGTGGATTTTTTTTTAACTCAGAACATAGCAATAGGCAAAATACCGCTAAGCATTTTGTTCAACACACTAAAGATTCTGCCAGTTCACCACTTTAATAATTAATAATAATAATGATGATAACAACAATAACAACAACAACAACAATAACAATAACAATAACAATAATAATAACAATAATAATAATAATAATATTAGTAATCCTTTCTACTAAAGGCACAAGGCCAGAAAATTGGGGGTGGGGTACAGCTGATTACATTAACCCCAGTATACCACTGGTACTTAATTTAACAATTCTGAAAGGGCGAAAGGCAAGGTTGACCTTGGCAGAATATGAACTCAGAACATAAAAATGGGCAAACTGCTGCTAAGCATTCATTTGGTGTGCAAACAATCCTGCCAGCTCACCACCTTAATGATAATAATAATAATAATAACTGTTTTATGTCGACATTCTATGTCACTTTGATTTGGATGGGTCATTATGGTCTGTGTCCCTTCTTGTTCAGAGTCACTACACTTTCAGGCAGATTGGAAGTCTACATTTTGCCTAGACATTTCATTTTCTTATCCTTCCACTTTGCGCAGTGTACTACAGAATGTGGTGTAAAACATTACTGTAGTTAAGTCCATATCAAGGGAGTTAACCCTCAACAGGGACATAACTCTGCAGTTAAAAACTACACACTGATAAATTAAGTTTGATAACATTAGTACCAGTTTAAATACTGCAGTTGGTCTGATCAACTAAAAGACTTGATAGCAGTGACCCTGAAGGGTTGCAGTCCAGTGAAATAGAATATGCTAAGCTAGAAGATGTGGTGAGGGCTCAGTAACAAGCAAAATTATATCTCTAATATAGACAGATTTGCTAGGGTGTTGAAGTGAATGTTATATTATAATAAATCCCTGCCTCTGGTTTGTTGCCTACCGTGAACTAGAATGGAAGTACATAAGGTTTAAAGGACCTAACGAGAGTGAAATGGCTACAGACGAAACACACAGTCTACAGGACTAGTTGAAGAGGGTTTTGTCAACTTGTCTGTTTCAGCTTTATATAGCACATATATGCATATACGAGATATATATACATAACATATATATGCATATATGAGCTGTACATGCATATATACATATATATATTATATATACATATATATATATTATATATACATGTATATATACATATACAAGATATATATACATATATGAGACATATATACATACATATATATGTATATTATATATATGTATATTACATATATATATATATATACACACAGACACACACAGATATATACATATACAAAATATATATATATACACACACACATATATATATGTACACGCATATATGACATATATGCATGCATAACTACAGATAGAGTTTGTGTGCATATCATCTAAATTAGAGGGAGACATAGATGGGAAGAAGGCGAGAGAGGGGTGAGGAATTAAAAGAAGTGGATTAAAACAATAAGAGCTGGAGCATCAGAACTAGTGGTACCACTACCACCATCACCACCACAAACAGCAACAACAACAACAGCACTAACATTGACAGCAACAATACCAGCACAAACGTAAACAACCCTCCACCACCACCACCACTACCAAAAATGATCGATACTCAGCTCCATTAATATTGCTTAACTTTCTGTCTACCAATGGGTTCATTGGACCCATTTCAGTTTTTTCAGTTTATATTTTCCTACTGTTTATATTATTTGACTCTGCTGGTTTCTTGTGACTTATTATTTCTTGACTCTCTTTTATTTGTCAAATGGGAAATTTTCTGTATATTTATAAAAGCTAGAAAATTTCACTTCATACATTAATTACCGTATATGTCAATTGGCCCTTGCAATAAATTCAGACAATTACTCTTGTCATTCTAAACAGAATAAAAGCAGTGTCAAATATTATTTTCCTAGATATTTATCAGATATAAAATAGATAAAATTGTATTCAATTTATTTGCTGAATTTTAGATTCGACAGGAAAAATTATGAAAATATTCCTGTAAATTTGTGTGGTATTGCATCACCTTCAATCTGCTAGGTTATAGGGTGATGCAAAATTTCTATGTGATGACGCAATTCTTACAATATATTGCATCATCTTTCAGGAGAGTATAAATATGTGAGAGAGCATTATCTGTCTTTAGTCTACTATCAAATCGCAGATAGTTCAGTTGTGCTTTCCAATATGCCTAGATGTGAAAACTTGAATGAAGGCCAAATATTGAAAAGGTTATTGGAATTAGATAGTAGTGATTCCTTCTATTGCTCTGAAGATGATGGTGAAAATGATTGCGTGCTGGACAGTTTAGGTTCTGTGTCATCAAATGATGAAGATACTCAAAAACAATTATCTGCTAGTCACCCAATTATGAATGAGGAATACATTTCTAGGGACAGACAAGAAGTTTGGCATTCTAATTCTCTTACACAAGCAGCATTAAGAACTTCATCTTGCAATATATTGTGCAAAAAGAATGTGGACCATTCTGTTTTGCTAAAAGGTCTTGTGATAGCATTGAAACATGGTTTACTATCTTTATGTGCCAGAATCTTCTTGAAGTAATTCGTAAATGGACAAATGCTGAAGGTCAGATTATTTACAAAGATAAATGGAAGGAAACTAATCACTCTGAATTTATTAAACTGATTATTCTTATAGATGTTTATAAATCTAAACATGAAGATGTCATGCAGTTATGGAGTCAAGAAGATGGCTGCCCAATATTCAACAGAATTATGGGCTGGGGAAGATTTCAACAGATTTTACAAGTATTGCACTTTGATGATGCTAGTGCAAGAAGAAAAAAGAGAAGTGATGATAAATTGGAGCCCATAAGAGAAGTATTTGAAATGTGGAATCAGAATATGCAAGATGGATATGTTCCAAGTTTATGCATGACAGCTGAAGAACAATTAGTTTCATTCAGAGGGTACTGCGTATTCCGGGTATATATTCCTTCAAAACCAGGGAAATATCGAATTATAATTTGGGCAATATGCAACAGTGAAACATCTTATGCCTGGAAAATGCAAATCTACACCGGAAAAGTCCAGTAAAAGGGAGAGAGACAAATTAAGCTTCAAGAGTTGTTGAAGACCTAATAAAAGAACTTGAAAATACTGGCCACAATATAGCTTGTGATAATTTTTTTACAAGTCTAGGATTGGTTCAAAAGCTGCTTAGCAAGAAAACTACTTCAGTTGGAACAATTAGAAAGAACAGAGTTGAACTTCCAAGTGCTTTCACAAATGGAAAAGAAAGAGAAATTAACAGCACAATATTTGGATTTCAAAAGGATTCTATGATCCTATCTTATTGTCCCAAGAAAAATTATGCAGTCACACTTATGAGTACAATGCACTTGAAAAAGTACTGAAAAGAAACCTGAAATTATTACATGTTGCAACAAAACAAAAGGAGGAATGGATACCCTAGATAAGATGGTAAGGACATACACTTGCAAAAGAATGACTCAAAGATGGCCTATGGTTATATTCTACAACATGATTGATATAAGTTCAGTGAGTGCTTTCATTGTTGCTTTACAGCTTCACTTGTAAAGTTTCAAGGATAAAAGAAGACGGTGCCTAATTCACTTAGGAAAGGAACTTGCTGGAGTTAATGCTAAACAACAACATGACAAACAATCTTCTAGTTCCACTAACATTCCTGAACCAAACAAGAAAAGAAGATGATCTTCAGCCTCATTTGAGATTCCTCAGCCAAAGCAAAAATGAAGATGTTCTTTGTGTAACCCCAAAACAGACAAGAAAACTCGTACTACATGTAAGAGTTGTAATATCCATGTTTGCCAAGAACATCCCAATGTTGTCTGCACTGACCGCCATGAAAAGCTGTAAGTCTATTTTTTTGTCATTTTATAAATTTATAATATATTCTGTAAGCTGTATTATTCCTATTAAAATTTGTGAGAAACAGTAATTTTTCATTCACCTGGTAGCATATATAATGTAGCTAAGAAATAGTGGTGGTCTGAATAAGATTTAATTAAAAGAAAAATACTGGGTCCATTAGACCCAGTTGGTAATTAGTGATGTACATTTTTCCCCAGTAGACCAAAGGTTAATTGAGAAAAAGGTGGACAGAAAGTGGGGGTTGGTGGGGAAACTGCAGGGCCACCTGAGGTTAATTAAAAAACTGTTCCAATATCATTTCACAATAATAAATACTAATTAGGATGGCAAGTTTAAAACACAATAATAAAAAAAAAATTAACAAAGAAAATACATAATAGTAAAACTGTTAGCACAGTGATGATGATGATGATGATGATGATGATGATGATGATGATGATGATGATGATGATGATGATGATGATTAGGACTCCGTTATCCAATATTGTCTTTTCTTTGTTAAGAAAGTAAGAAGTGATTTGAGGAAAATTGAGCTGCTACTTCTAGAAAGTTAAGCAGTTACTTATAGGCACCTTGATTGGCTTATGTTTGTTGTTGTTATTGAAGTTTGGTGCTAGCTTTGTTTTCTAACATAGTGTATCTAGGACTACATTATTCAATGCTTCTTTTCTTTATATCTAAATACCAGGGTGTGATTTGTGGGAAGTTTGACTGTAATTTCTAGCAGGTCATTCAGATGTTTTCATGGTTCCCTTGTTGATTTTGTCCTTTCCTCAGCTTCCCTACACCTTTTTCTCCTTCTACTTAATGCGTGAATATGTATCTAGAAATATGTATGTGGATATGCATGTATGCACACACACACACACACATATGCATACACACACACACACATATGAAAGGCATCTTCTAGTTTCCGAAACCAAATCCACTCACAAGATGTTACACTGTAGGACTCAACCATACAGCCACACCTGTATGTATGTATGTGTGTATATGTGTGTGTATGTGCATATATGTGTGTGTGTGTGTGTGTGTGTGTATGTATGTATGCATGCATACATACACAATTACCAGGGTTCAGATTCAATCCTGGTGCCTGGCATCTGGGGCCAGTATCTTTTACCAGGGCCTCAGGTCCACTAAAGCTTTGTGTAAAATTGCATAAATGGAAGCCCATGTGGAAGCACAAACAGACACACAAATGTATGTGTAAGTGTGTGCGTATTTATGTATACGCACACACATACACAAGGACATACATGTGCATATATAAAACACATACATGTACATACACACACACATAACTCCTGATACATCTAATGTTGTGTGTGTGTGTGTGTGTGACTGTGTGTGTGTTCATGCATGAAAGTGAAAAGGGTGGAAAGCAAGGGAAATCAAGAAATGCCTGACAGAAGAAAAGAAATTCATTAATTCATGGAAGTGTGTGAAGTAAAGCTTGTAATATATTTATTTACACCCATTTAATTCATTACCCATGTCTGCTGTAGTATCTTTGATCACTGGCCTGTTTGAGCAGAGCAGGCTTAGGGTTAACAACAACAACAACAACAACAAATGAAGGCTCAAGAAAATACTAGAAACAGTTGTCAGTTGTGGGGCTGAAAATAATGTTACATAGGCACAGGTTAAGAAACCTGCTTAGCAACAATGTGGTTTCAGGTTCATCCCCACTGTACAGCACCTTGGGCTAGTGTCTTCTACTATAGCCCTGGGCTGACCAATGCCTTGCAAATGAATTTTGTGACAAAAGCTATTATGAAGAAACTCTTCACACACATACATACATACATACGTACATACATACATACATACGTACGTACATACATACATACATACATACGTACGTACGTACATACATACATACGTACGTACGTACGTACATACATACATACATACATACGTACGTACATACATACATACATACGTACGTACGTACGTACATACATACATACATACATACGTACATACATACATACATACATATACATACATATAAATATAGACACATGTGTGTCTGTCCTCCACTACCACTTGACAACTGGTGTTGGTTTGTTTATGTCTCCATAGCTTAGTGATTTGGCAAAAGAGACAGAGAGAATAAACACCCGACTTAAAGGGAAAATAATTACTGAGGTCAGTTTGATTGATTGAACCCTTCTAGGCAGCGCAACAAGTAAAAGAGATCTATAGAAATAGATAAAGAGGAAAAAGAAATCAGAATACAGCTCTTCTGATATTGTTAACATCATCAGGATATGGTTAGTTGTGACAACTTGGAATATCCTGACGGCATTTCTATGACAGAAATAGAGGGTCATGAATTTGGTGGTACTACTTTGGGGCTGCTACCGTGATGCCTGAAAACCTACTCTGGAGGATACAAGAGACGATCAGTGAGGACTACAGCTCTAACTACATAGCATGGAAATGACATTCTATTGGACCTCCAGGCAGAAGTGTTGGTGCGCCTGTGTGTGTGAGAGTGGTGTTGGGGAGAAGGGAAACTTGTTTGGACACCAACCCTAGCCAGGGTAGATGCATTTTACAGGATCTTTTTGCAGCAGGGGGAGTCCATTGGGACTGCAATCCTAACTGCCTGAAATGGAAGCAACATTCTACTGGATTTTTGGGGCGAAAAATGGTGGAGAAGGACCTGTTTGGACACCAACCCTGGCCAGTGTAGACACATTTTAATGGATCTTCTGGTAGCAGGGGAGGATCTGTTGGGACTGCAGCCCTAACCAAGAGTAGTGACAATCTACTGGAACTTCATGGGTGCACTTTAACATTGTACCCAGCATCTTGTTAGTGAAGATACTAATGGTGAAGTGACAAACATTATTGGTGTTATCATATTATTGCAGCTATCATCCATCATAGCTGTGATGGACAATAGCTGACAATAGAGTGTATGTAACTCACTTCTAGCTGTTTCCCCAAACTTAGGACATACATCACTGTAACCTTGGCATGGTTATAAAAGTAATCTAGAAGATATCTCTGTAGGAGTTGTATGATTACATTGTGTAACAAAATTTTAATTTTTCTTTTGTCTTTGGTCAGTAAGTGTTATTTCCTATTTGCTTCTATCTAGAAATCAAAGGAAATGACCACTATTCCCTTTCAAACTTTGCTTTGTGACCTGGACATCAATGTTTTGAAACTGACCTACTTTCCATTACATTTCAGACAGATTCAGTGCTGAGTTGCTGAAGCAGAAATATCATTATAGCAAATCTTCTGCTCAATACCACAGATTTGCTTGTCTCTTGCTTGACCTTAACCACTTGAGCATGTCTCAAGTGGTTGACAATATGTGCATCTCTGATCATGAGCAGAAGTAGTGGGGGAGCATCGTAGCCATGTGTTGAGAGGGATTCTTTAGGGTTTGAATAGATGTAACAAAAGCAAAGCTTGAAGGAAATAATATTAGCCATTTTTAATACTTTCTAGGGGTAAGCAAATAGGAAATAACGGATCTTTTTTAAAACGGGGGCCACATTTTTCATTAACGAAACACTTTGAAACTTGGAACACTGGTAGAATGTGTCATATAAAACATCTTTTTCTCTTAGTCTTCTTTAAAAA
>NC_069003.1:21323761-21332085 GCF_001194135.2 Octopus bimaculoides
TAAAAAAAAAAGAAATCCATAAATTATTCCATGTTAAAGTTGTCGTATTTCTGTAATTTCAACCAATCACTGACGTCCATTCAGCCGATATACATTAAGCGCCGACTACATAAACAAACGATTCTGAAACAATTAACCCTAACCCTAACTCTAACCCTAACCCTAGGGTTAGGGTTAGGGTTAGAGTTAGGGTTAGGGTTAAAGTAAATTTAAAATGAAAAAAGCAAATAAAACGAAGAATCATTTGTTTATGTAGTCGGCACTAAATGTATCTCGGCTGAATGGACGTCAGTGATTGGTTGAAATTATCGAAATAAGACAATTTTTTACATGAAATAAATTCGAATACAAAAATATTTTTCTGTTCTATAACACAAAATAGATAAGTATACGAAGTTTGAAAGTCTTTCGGTACCAAAAACACTACGTAAAACATTAATGAAAAATGTGGCCCCCGTTTTAAAAAAGATCCGAAATAACAGTTGCTACACAAGGACAAAAATCGTGTTACACAGTGTTACAGACATAGCTGAATAACACCGACAGACCATAATGTCTCACTTAAAGAAGGTCAAGTTGGAATAGACAAACTACAAAAAAAACAAAAAAAAAATAGAAAATAAAAAAGAAACCCAACCAGGAAAAAATATTTCAGCCAATACAAAGAATATTGAAATAGAAAATATAGATGATTAGGAATATTGATGCAAGAGCGGTCCCTATAATTATTGTATCAGTGGAAGTAGTAGCTGTAGTGATGAATGATATAGAGAAGAACATCAAAGAACAGCCAATTATAACTTCTGTTTGAATATAGTGGCGGCACTCCTAAAAAGGGTGGCCACCATATTTTATAAAACAACATCATTAAGATGAAAACCACAAACTTGCTTTACTATACAGCAACAGAATTGCATTGACGGAGTACACATGTACCCATGTACAGGAAATGATGTTCTTGATGATGATAGCAATCCTTTCTACTATAGGCACAAGGCCTGAAATTTGGAGGAGGGGGTTAGTTGATTATATCGACTCCAGTGCTCAACTGGTACCTAATTTATTGACCCCAAAGGGGTTGGAAAGCAAAGTTGACCTCAGTAGCATTCGAACTTAGAATGTAAAGTAGCTGGAAGAAATGCTGCAACATATTTTATTCAACACATAAACAATTCTGCCAGCTCAACACTTTAACAATAGTTGTATGCTGTCAACTTAATGTGACAGTCCCCTGAAAGGAATAATACTACTGTTGGTTTGACCTAGGAAGTTGCACCGCTTCCTGCCAGCCTTGACACATTTCCTGTGTCCTTATGTTTACAAGGGGAAGACAGGAATAAAAATAACAATCCTTTCTAATAAAGACACAAGGCCTGAAATTTAGAGGAAGGGCTAGTTGATTACATCGGCCCCATTGCCCAACTGGTACTTATTTTTATTGACTCCAAAAGGATGAAAGGCACATAAGGACACAGAAAATGTGTCAAGGCTGACAGGAAGTGGTGCAGCTTCCTAGGTCTAACCAACAGTAGTATTATTCCCTTCAAGGGACTGTCACATTAAGTTGACAGCATACAACTACTTCATCGTATCGCTACTGCATAAATTTCTCTGAGAGATTTAGAAATGTATTATTTCTAAACTCTAATAATAATTCTTTCTAATTTTGGCACAAGGCCAGTATTTTTGAGGAGAGAGGGGCAAGTTGATTACATCAACCCTAGTATTTGACTGGTACATTCTTCGTTTTATCAACACCAGATAATAATTACAGTTAACCTCAGCAGAATTCTAAGTCAGAACATAAAGAACCAAAACAAGTTCAGCAAATATTTTTGCTGATACTGTAATGATTTTGATAATCCAGTAATAAAAATAATAATCCTGAAATTTAGAGGAAGGGCTAGTTGATTACATCGACCCCATTGCCTAACTGGTACTTATTTTTATTGACTCCAAAAGGATGAAAGGCAAAGTCGACCTCAGTAGAATTTGAACTCAGAACGTAAAGAAAGGATGCTAAGCATTTTGCTTGGCATGCTAACATTTCAGCCAGATCACCACCAACCATAAGAGCATCACAGCAAACCACAGCACATACCCAAGGCACACAGAGCTGCGCTCGGTAGTGAAGTGAAAGCATGTGATAAAAATAAGACTACTAAATAATGATAATAATAATAATAATAATAATAATAATAATAATAATAATCCTTTCTACTATAGGCACAAGGCCTGAAATTTGGGGGAGGGGTTATAGTTGATCACACCGATCCCAGTTTTCAACTGGTACTTAATTTATCAACCCTGAAAGGAGAAAAGGCAAAGTCGACCTTGGTGGAATTTGAACTCAGAACATAAAGGCAGACGAAATACTGCTAAGTATTTCATCCAGCATGCTAACAATTTTGCCAGCTTGCTGCCTTAATAATAACAATAATAATAATAATAGTTTCAAATTTTGGCACAAGGCCAGCACTTTTAACGGGAGGTCAATAGGTTACTATGTTGACCTCAGTATTTAACTGGTACTTATTGAGGCATAGTTTGAGGGAGATTTGGTTGCTTTTTCTTGCAGGTTGAGTGACTCTGTAGTGGTTCCCTTGTTGACTTATTAGGGACATAACATGTCCCTAATAAGGACATATAAAAACAAATGGCGATATTACAATGTTTATGATATCCACTCAACCACAAGATATGACTTATGTTGTTGTGCTTTATGACAGAAAACAAGAATTATGTTGTTGGAACTAAGATGTTTCTTGCAAAACAAAGCAAAAAAAAAAATAATAAATAAACTGATAATATTCCCAAACAAGTGAACACAAATGGTGCAAACAGAAGGGATCCGGTTAGCAGTTGTGTGTTTGTCAACTTGTAAATCATATCACACATTTGTGTTTACCACCTAGCTGGCAATGGGTGCCAAGACAGGAAATTAGAAGAATTATTTCAATGTCAGACAGAATCCTAGAACCCTTTGTAGTATTCCTTCTGGCTCTCTATGCTATAAGTTCAAATCCTGCCAAGACCGATTTTTCCTTTCACCTTTTTGGGGTTGATAAATAAAGTGTCAGTCTCTTTCTCTCTCTCTAGTTTATGCCAGTTCAAAAGGTGTAGTCTTCCCACATTATGTCACACTGATGCTGCATGAGAATTGCATTAACTTCCACTCATACCTGTGGAATCCTCAGTCGCTTACATGTGAATTTCCCCAAGTAGGAATTTAATCAGAGAGACAACTGAATCATCATCAAAGATATTGATGGAGAATTCAGTAAAAGAGTACCAGAGTGGAGGAACAACATGCTGTCGTGATTAATTAAACTTGTAGTACTAATGAGTATTTTATTAGTTTGTAGTACTAATAAGTATTTCATTTTTAGAAGAACTAACAAATATTTTATTAGCTTGTCGTAATAATGAGTAGTTTGTTAATTTGCAGTACTCAAAATGTAAAGGAGCCAATCAACTGCCTCGGTTAGCCATTTTTGTTACCATATTTCTGTTGTAATACTCTGCCATTGTTTCAATTAATTTTGAAAATAGTGAGAATTTGGTAAAATAACTTTGTTGTTATTATTACTATTATTATTAGTTTATGTAGGACTGAAGTAACTCAACAGAAGTTTTTATATCTATAAAAACTTCTGTTGAGTTACTTCAGTCCTACATAAACTAGAAGAATGAATTAGACTGACATGTTTATTTTGAACCTGTTGAAGGCACACGGGATGCCGAAGTATAGTTTCAACTACAAATAAATAACTGTTGCTTTCGAGTTGTGCTTTTCATCATTAAGTTTGCTTTGGTGATGGATTATGTCAGCTTTGTTTACCTTAGTGATGGATTGTGTCAATCGTATTCAAGTAAAGAACTCTTCTCTCTATATCTATTATTATTATTATTATTATTATTATTATTATTATTATTATTATTAAGCTCGTATCTGGAATATAAATGAGCATGAAGTTTTGATGGAAGAAAGTCTTAGCTTAGATCACTTTAAAGCAAGAAGTTTGTATTATAGAACAGGGGGACAGCCTCTGGTGGATCTCTTGTGGGTTTGGCACCCAAAGAGTTAATAACAATTACATTTATTGCTAATGTTACACAATTATTAAAGGTGGTGAGCTGGCAGAAGAAATTAACATACCTGCTCCCTTGAAATTGCTGGCCTTGTACCAACATTTGAAACCATTATTATTATTATTATCATTATTTTAAAAGGATTGACATAACTCTTCACAAAGATAAATAGATTACACGAAGAGCATGATGTGATTGCAGTAGAAGTTTTATTGGTTGAATGATATTTCGACAGCCAGCCTATCTTTGTTGAGTTCAAAATGCAAAGTTATACATAGAAATTCAAATCCAAAATTTGTATGAGGGCAACCAGTGTTCCCAGGTTGATGGAATGGCATCATCAGTCTTCAATTTTCAAGTTTACAACTGGCAAAGAAAAAAGAAAGAAAGAATAAGAGAAAAATGGTAAAAGAAAAGGAAAAAGAAGAATATTTAAACAGTTTTGTGTAAATATTTATACAAAACTGTTTGATTAAATATTTTTCTTTTTCCATTTCTTTTCTCTTTCTTTCTTTTTCCCAATTGAAGACTGATATTGTCATTCTATCAATCTGGGAATGCTGGTTGCCCTCACTGAAATTTTGGATTTGAATTTCTATGAATCACTTTTCATTTTGAATTCAACAAGGACAAGCTAGCTGTTGAAATATCATTCAACCAATAAAATATGTATTGCAATCACATTGTGCCCATCGTATTGTTTATTATTATTATTATTATTAAGGCAGTGAGTGGGCAGAATCGTTAGCATACAGGACAAAATGCTTAGTGGTAATTAATTTGTCTTTATGGTCCGAGTTCAAATTCCACCGAGGTTGACTTAGCCCTTCGTCCTTCTGGGGCTGATAAAATAAGGACCAGTGAAGTACTTAGGTGGATGTAATTGACATACCCTCTTTCCGAAAACTGCTGACCTGGTGCCGATATTTGAAACCAATATTACATAATTATTATAATGATTATTGCTAACATCAGAACAAGGCCACATATTTTGTAGATCATAATCAATCAAGACAGACCCAAGTATTTAACTGGTACTTTTATTTTTCATTTGAAGGGCAAATAGTAAATTTGACCTCAGCGAGAACTGAGGTCAGAAATCAGAGGACATAATTAAATTAAATTCTTTGAAAGGCACCGAGTTCACTACCCTGATAATCCACTACCTCTGTAATCCTCATAAAAGATTGTTTTTTTACCATTTGTTTTTTTGTTTTTTTTTCAGAACTAAATTTTGTAAGGAAAAATATACAGCAGTAGATTATGTCTCAATATATTACTGGTACTTCAACTTGATTTTTGAAATCAAGCAATCAAAAAAGAAGCAGACTTAGATGAAATTTGAACTCAGCACAATGAGATAGCCAGATGTGGAGACAAGAGCACACTGTGTTCAATAAGCATCTGAATGCACTTTGTTACAAATGACAATATATATATATATATATATATATATATATATATATATATATGATAGGCTTCCATACACACTCCATCTACCAAATCCACAAGACACTGGTAGAAGACACTCCCCCAAGGTGCCACACAGTAGGACTGAACTGAAAACCACATGGCTGTAAAGCATGCCTGCTGATCCTTATGAACTGCATGTGATAATTTGTATGTGAATGTGTTGATGGATTATCCCCTCCTCCCACACACACACTTGATGAATCTCATTCTATTAACTGATGATAATTTATGGAGAATAAAAACATTGACTCTGGTAACAAATTTTGAATCAAGATATTTTAAGACTTGATTTTTAGCTACAAGAAAAGATCTTATCAAAGACTGCTTTCGTTTCAAATCAAATCTTCTGCAGTAATATTGATAAAATTGTTAATACTAAGGCTTTCATTTCTCCCCCTCAATGTCTTCACTCCTTTTCTCCACTGTTAAGAGAGTAAGAAAAAAATAGAAAAGAAAATCAATTGTATATAATTCCTAAAGCTTTTAGATGAATATAGATCAAATAATGTCATGATTTCAAGTTATATTGTACTGAAGAGCCAACAAGAAGGGCAACTACTAAGACATCTAAAAAGAAAAACAAGAGAGATTATATAGAAACATTATTTAATATGCTCTCTCACTCATACGAATAAGAAAAAGACCTGTTATAATAACAATAATGAAGTTTTTTTATAAAACCTGAAGCAGCTCCCCTGCTTTAAAGGGAATCTTCATCCTCTCTTCTATCCTTCAGTAAACTCTCTTTTCCCCCCTCTTACTCCAGAAGCAACTGCAGGTGGCAGTAGCAACAGTCCCCATTCAAAATTTCCCATAATACTGTTTCAAATTTTGGCACAAGCTCAACAATTTTAGTGTGAGAAGACAAGTTAATTATAATGTAATTAACTTGACTCCAGTACTTGATTGGTACTTTATTTTATCGATCCTGAAATGAAGAAAGGTAAAATCAAGCCTGACAGAATTAATACTCAAAATGTAAAGAATCAGGAGAAATTTCAAAAAGCATTTTTTCCCAGATGCTTCAACCAGATGCTGGTCACTTTCATAATAATAATTATAACAATAATGATTTCAAATTTTGGCACAAGGGGAAGGGGTAAGTCGATGACATCAACCCCAGTGTTTGACAGGTGCATATTTTATCAACCCCAAAAGGATCAAAGTTAACCTAAGTGGAATTTGAACTCAGAACATAAAGACAGACGAAATAGTGCTAAGCATTTTGCCCAGTGTACTAATGGTTCTACCAGCTCACCGTCTTAATAATAACAATAACAATTGGCAATATTACAAAATATAATCTTATTCACTCTGGATAAAAAATGCTTATAGATATGGCACAATCGCATTTACAAGTTATAAATAAAAGCATTGCTGCCATGAAGAAGTGAAAGGAAAACTTATGCACATATCAATGTGTATACATGTATACATATGTATGTATAGGTGTAGGAGTGGCTGTGTGGTAAGTAGCTTGCTTACGAACCACTTGGTTCTGGGTTCAGTCCCACCGAGTGACACCTTGGGCAAGTGTCTTCTACTATAGCCTCGGGCTGACCAAAGCCTTGTGATTGGATTTGGTAGATGGAAACTGAAAGAAGCCCGTTGTATATATGTATATATATATGTGTGTGTGTGAGTGTGTGTATATATGTTTGCGTGCCTGTGTTTGTCCCCTCAACATCGCTTGACAACCAATGCTGGTGTGTTTACATCCCCGTAACTTAGCGGTTCGGCAAAAAGAGACCGATAGAATAAGTACTAGGCTTACAAAGAATAAGTCCTGGGGTCGATTTGCTCGACTAAAGGTGGTGCTCCAGCATGGCCACAGTCAAATGACTGAAACAAGTAAAAGAGTATATGCCCGTGGAGCATACACACACTCATATATACCCATAGACATACATATATAAAATGTGTATATATATCAATAGGTCATAGTATATATATATATATTTTACTGATATGACATTATATGTCAGTGTATTGACCAGACTATCAGATGTTGTTATACACTGCTTATTACAATATGGTTCCTCACATCAATGTAGCTTTCCAAATGATGCCACCCAACTAGTTAGGCAAGCAGGCTGGAATTTTCCCTTGTCCCCTTCAACGGACATCACAGGCTTACACATTTACAGTTGAGTAGACTGAAGTGTTTTACTCAACAACTCAATGCACTGCATGAACTTGTGATCCAGAGCACAGTACCCTAACCACTACATCACACACCATCTTCTTTTATGCTCACCTTCTTGTTCTGAGTGAGTTTGATCTGGTACCCCATTATGACCTTCCTCTTATCTTCTTCAGCCATGTGTCTCCCCTATAGCAAGACACTTGTGCTTGTCCCTTCGTCATACTTTAACCTTTCAACACTTGACATAAAGCCACTCATCTCCACTTTCCCTTCCTAAATACTTCTTTGCAGTAAAAGCGTTTGTGGAGGCGCAATGGCCCAGTGGTTAGGGCAGCGGACTCGCGGTCATAGGATCACGGTTTCAATTCCCAGACCGGGCGTTGTGAGTGTTTATTGAGCGAAAACACCTAAAGCTCCATGAGGCTCCAGCAGGGGATGGTGACAAACCTGCTGTACTCTTTCACCACAACTTTCTCTCACTCTTACTTCCTGTTTCTGTTGTGCCTGTAATTCAAAGGGCCAGCCTTGTCACACTGTGTCACGCTGAATATCCCCGAGAACTACATTAAGGGTACACGTGTCTGTGGAATGCTCAGCCACTTGCACGTTAATT
>NC_069003.1:21341330-21344857 GCF_001194135.2 Octopus bimaculoides
TTGGTGGGGAGGGGAGCAAGTCGAATACATCGATCCCATGGTTCAACTGGTACTTATTTTATCGACCTTGAAAGGATGGAAAGCAAAGTCGACCGCGGCGGAATTTGAACTCAGAACGTGAAGATGGACAAAATGCCACTAAGCATGCTAATGATCCTGCCAGCTCACCACTTAGTAACAACAATGGTAATAATAATAACGATAACAACAATGATAATGGTTTGGGATTTAGGCACAAAGCCTGCTATTTTGAGGGGAGGGATGTTAGTCGGTAACATTGACTAGAGCTTTGGATCGGTACTTGATTTCATCATCCTCGGAGGGGATGAAAAGCAAAGCTGATCTCTGTGGGATTTGAACCCCAAATTGTAAAGAGCTGGAACATATAACGCAAGGCAGTTTCATCTGACACTAACGATTCTGCTGATAGCAGCAGCAGTAGTAGTAAGAACAACAATAAAAATAATAACAACAATAATAAAAAATTGGTTGGTTTATGTCAATATATTTTGCATATTATGTTGGGGGTGGGGGGAGAGGGGATGAGATATAGCTATTCTAATTTATAAAACGTCAAAATATAATTAAGTTTTAAATAAAATAAACACTAAACAAGCTCAAGTGTGGTGTTTGCATGTGTATAAAGCTAGAGAGAGAGAGGGGTGGGGAATTATAGTATAACAGACAGACAGCAATCAGACAGGCAAAAAAAAAAAAAAAAAACAGAAGGAAAATGAATGCGATGGATACACAGACAAACAATGTACAATAATAATAGTAGTAGTAGTAGTAGTAGTAGTAGTAGTAGTAGTAGTAGTAGTAATAAGAATAATATATCTTATTGGAATGTATTTTGTAATTGTTAATGAAAAATGAAATAATGAGAAACTACATCTGATATAGGAATGCACTAATGCCACATGTACAATTACACCACAGGTGGGGGTTGCACCACATGTGGAACTGCATGGAAAGGTGAGGATATATGAAAAGGGAGGGAGCATGCAAGATGTAAGACTGTACAAGAGTTGAGAACAAAAATGAAATACGCAGTAATAATAATAACAATGGTTCCAAATTTTGGCCACAAGGCCAGTGATATCAAGGGATGGGTAAATTGATTACATCAACCCCAGTGCGTAACTGGTACTTATTTTATCGATCTCAAAAGGATGAGAGGCAAAGTTGACCTCGGCAGAATTTGAACTCAGAACATTAAAACGGACAAAGTGCCGCTAAGCATTTTGCCCAGCATGCTAATGATTCTGTCAGTCTGCCACCTTATAATAATAATAATAATAAAAACTTGATTGAAAATATGATGATGATAATGTTGATGATAAATATGACAACAGCAGTGACACTGTTGATGATGTTGATGACTAGAATTTTATTCCACTACCCATACCACCCCAGAACCAGTACAAGAACCATGATTTCTCTTGACACAAAGAGAAGACCAATTCTTGCAGAAGACTTAGTTACTCGACGGCAGTGGAGGGGATGTGTGTGTGTGTGTGTAAATAGGGTGCAATAAATTAACAACAGAAGATACATTTGGTTTGCATTGCACCCTCCACCCTTGCCCACCCGTACTGACTACTAGGAATTTTTAAACAGATCAGGAAAAAAGCTAAACAATATACAGTGGTCAACTGACTGTCGCTATAGCCACATACCTATGCACCACCATTGACAACTATAACCACCACAGCCACACACCTTTCACCACCCTCACCACTCTTATCGTCATTCTCCCCATACTAACAAAAACACATGAAAACTATTCAAATAATAATAATAATAATAATAATAATAGTTACAAATTTTGCCACAAGGACAGCAATTTTGGGGGAGGGGATGAGTTGATAACATTAACCCCACTGTGTTCAATTAGTATTTATTTTATCAACCTCAAAAGGATGAGAGGCAAAGTCGACCACAGCGGAATTTGAACTCAGAGCATAAAGGTGGACGAAATGCTACTAAGCATTTTGCCCGGCATGCTAACGATTCTGCCAGCTCGCCAACTTGATAATAACAGTTTCTCATTTTAGCACAAAGCCAACAATTTTGGAAGGAAGGAGCTAGTTGATAACATCGCCCACCCCAGTACTTAACTGGTACTTTATTTTATCGACCCCACCAGAGGGAAAGATGGCAAAATGAAACACCAAATGCACAGCCTTAAGTAAACAACTATAAGTGCAGGCACAGCTGTGTGGTAAGAAGCTTGCTTCCCAACCACATGGTTCTGGGTTCAGCCCCACTGTGTGGCATCTTAGGTAAGTATCTTCTATTATAGCTATTGTGGAGTGAACTGGCATGTGACTGTCAGTCAACTGGGTGAGTCTTATAAACTGATGAGCCAGTAGACAATTGAGGTTGAACTGTGAGAGTGTTAGTCTTGTTACTGATTCTGTGTTGGAGTGTTATTGTGCAAATGGTTACAAGATAATCAACTCATTACATTAGTTATTGGTATACAGTTATATTTGGTATTGTGATATATTGTTACACACACATCTGTTACACACTGACGATATTACAATAGCCTTGGACTGACCAAAGCCTAAAGGCCTTGTAAGTGGATTTAGTAGATGGAAACTGAAAGAGGCCCCTGGTATATAAATAAGTCTGTGTGTGTTCATGTCAATCTCTCATGACTGTTTGACAACCAGTGTTGATGTGTTTACGTTCCTATAACTAAGGGGTTTGACAAAAGAGACCAACAGATTAAGTACAAGGCTTAAAAAAAAAAGTACTAGGATCAATTCATTCAACTAAAATTCTTCAAAATGGTACCCCAGCATGGCTGCAGTCTAATGACTGAAACAAGTAAAAGATTACAAGACATTTTGCCTGATTCTATGATAAATAATGTTTCTAATAATAAATGTTTCTATCATTGGCACAAAAACACACTTTTTTTTTAAGGGAGGGAACAGTTGACTAATAGGATTCAAGACAAAGTTCATTTTGACAGGATTTGAACTCAAAACATAAAGAGGGACACAAGACATTACCACAATGTATTTTATTAATTGCTGTAACAATAACAACAACAATAACAGTAATAATAATGTTTCTAAACTTAAGGCACAAAAGGCCAACAATTTAGAGGGAGAGGGAGTTGGTTATATTGACTCTACCCCCATTCTTGGCTGTTACTTTCATCCCTGCTCCCCAGCAAGATGAAAGTCAGAGTTGACCTTAGCGGGATTTGAACTCAGGATGCAAAGAATTAGAAAAGATAGTGAAGCCTCACCTCCCCACCCCACTGATGCTCTAACAACTCTGCCAATCCACAACCCTAACAAAAACAACAACAATAATAATAATAATAATGTTTGTAAACATGATGTTTCTAAAGAAACTTGAAAAGCGTTATGACTGAGAATGGTGTGGAGAGGGAGGAGGGGGGTTTAAGGAAAAGAACAGGGAGGAAAGAAAAAGAATGATTGGGTGATGGAGAAAGGGAGGAGGTCGAGGAAAAGAAGAAAGAAAACCTGAAGCAAGTATTAAAA
>NC_069003.1:21344959-21346328 GCF_001194135.2 Octopus bimaculoides
GAAAGAAACCAAATTGGTAAAGTGGCTCTGGTTGGAAATTGCTGGAACAATATAACAAGTCACTAAGAATGTAATGCTTTATCAGCATCATTTTGTCAAGGGGAGACAACTCCAACACTATAAGAACTATTAATAATAATCCTTTCTATTATAACTTAGACAGGTTTTGGCCAGTATAGGTCTAACTTCATAGCAGGCCATGTCTAACTTAATAGCACCATCTGGCTGAACTGTTTGGCGGGCAGGGGAAGAGACCATTGATTACATTGAATCCAATAATTGTACTAATTTTATCAACCTTGAAAAGGTGAAAGGTAAAGTTAGCCCCAGTGGAATTTGAACTCAGAACAAAGATGGATGAAATACTGCTAAGCAATCTGCCCAGCATGCTAACAATTCTGTTGGCTTGGCAGTTTAATAATAATAATAATCCTTTCTACTATAGGTACAAGGCCTGAAATTTGGGGGCAGGGGGCTAGATGATTACATCAAACCTAGTACTTAATTGGCTTTTATTCCATCAACCCCAAAAGGATGAAATGCAAAGCTGACAATCCCTGCAGGATCAATGTAATAATAATAATAATAATAACTTCAAATTTTGGCACAAAGCCAGCTGTTTTAGGAGAAGAGGGTAAGTTGATTTCATTGGCCCCAGTGGTCAACTGGGGCTTATTTATCAACCCTGGAAAGTAAAGTTAACCTCAGTGGAATTTGAACTTAGTACATAAAGACAGATCAAATATTGCTAAGCATTTTGTTCAGGGTGCTAAGAATCCTGCCAGCTTGTCGCCCTGGTCAATGTAACAACAACAATGATAATACTAATAATAATTAGTATTATTTTTATCATCAAAATAACACAAACTGCTGTTACAGCAGTGAAATCAAGAAAATTCCTCCTCTATACAACCAGAAAACACATGCGTACATCTATGTGTGTGTTTATTCATTTATGCATGTAGTGATTGTTTTGTTTGTGTGTATGCAGTATATCATGTGTTTCTAGATACAAGCAGGCATGGCTATGTGTGCACCCACAAACACACGCATTCTTTAGATGAGCCCACTTCATGTCTTACTCAAAGATGTAAAGGAGTAGCAGAGATACAAAGACATGTGAAAGAGACACTGGCTAACATGTACATACACAAACACACACACACAAACATAAACTGACATGGACAAGTACACATAGACACACACTTATGCATATTGCAGCAGCAACACAATATGACATCATCATTGAAACAGGTATTGAGAAAAAAAAAGGGAATATTAAAAAAAAAAAAAAACTTTAGGAAACTGTGAAATGATTGCAGAGAATAAAAAAGGTTTAAACAAGTAAAACAGAACATCAATAAGATGG
>NC_069003.1:21346338-21348282 GCF_001194135.2 Octopus bimaculoides
GGGGGGGGGGGAACAGAGGGCTTAATGAAATCAGTCATGCAACTGCACACAAAGAACTTAATTATCTTAGCACATACTAAACGAGGAAGCTCATTTGAATTTTCTAATTTCCTACAAGAAAAAAATTATTCTTCATATCCTCCACCTCATTCTCATTCACTATTATAAACGATTTACTTCATATCACTTTAATATTTGAAAATCCTATAATGCAAACAGGTATACTGCTGACATTATAGGTGCAGGTGTGGCTGTGGGGTAGGAAGTGTGCATCCCAACCACATAGTCTCGGGTTCAGTCCCACAGCATAATATTTTGGGTAAGTGTCTCCTACTATAGCCTTGTGAGTTGATTTGATAAACGGAAACTGAAAGAAGCCTTTGGCAGATGAATAAGTTATCATCATCATCATTACCATTTCTCCAAAGAGGTTCTGCAACAGATCTTTTGATTCCATGCCTCACTTCTGTTCAAATAGTTTCCTTTGTTTATTTAGTTGGACTTTCATACACATACACACACACACATACATACATATATATATATATGTATGTGTATATATATATATATATATATATGCGCACAATGATGCACATATATAAAGCATTTTTTGTAACTTTTCTATTGCTTAGTCATGTAAAAAGGTGGGGTGGTGGTGCGAGGAGAGGGGTCGGTTTAATCAACTTAGCCCCTCCCTTCATAATTGCTGCCCTTGTTCCTAGATTATAAACATTATAATAATAATAATAATTATTATTATTATCAGTATTCATTATTACTATTCGTCAGTCTTTGATTTGTATCCCCTCATCTGTTGTTGCCATGTCGCAAAGAAAAGAAACCATCACCACCGTTATTATAGTTGTTGTTTAGATAAAATAATTTTGAAATCAAAAATATAAAAAATAATTTGTTACTGTTGTTGTTTTGGTTTTTTTTTGTCTTTTTTTTCTCTCTATCCACATCCCTCCCCATCACTCACACATCACATAAAATGAGGTGATAAGGAAATAATATCAAATAACAAGTAAAATAATAATCATTATCTTAGTACAATTTCATCAAAAAAAAAACAATACACTTTTCCTTTTCTAGTAGTAGTAGTAGTAGTAGTAGTAGTAAAGGAATGCTAATGACACAAAAGAGGAGGGATAATGGGGGGGGGGGAAGAGGGGGAAAATGAAGCAGCAACAAATAACAAGAGGAACAAGCAGAATCTGAAGAAGCATGTGAAGATGGCGCTAAAGAAGAGGAAATTAATGTTTTGCTATGACAACGCATAACATTTGACTAAATTCTTCAGTTGGAATAAATATTTGACAAGGAAGAAATTTTTTGTCAAAAGAAATCCGGTGTAATGAAAAAAAAAGAAGAAAAGAAATCAAATGCAGATGGTGGTGGTAGTGGTGGGAGAGATAAGCACACGCACACACACATATACGTGGGTACGCATATTAACGAAGAACAATTTGTAATAATAATGATAATAATGATAATAATAATAATAATAATAATAATAAACACTATGATAAATTTAAACAGAGTATTTTGTTGTATTGAAGAAAGGAAAACAAGGAGAAAAATACCATTGGAAGGACAAGAGAAGAAAAATATAAGAATGGTAAGAGGTGGTGGGGAGAGAGAGAGAAAGAGAGTAAGGCAGAAGGGAGTCTAAAAAAGACCCCCCACCCCATCCACCCATTGAAGAAATAAAAATAGCAAAGTGTAAGAGATATGGAAAAAGGAATTTAAGAAAGAAAAAAAGAAAGAAGGAATTTGAGAAGAGTAAGATAACATGAACTGAAAAGACTATTAGAATAAAGTTAAATTTTTAAAAAAGTTATTAGATATATGGTTATTTTTAAGTGTTATTTAGTATTTTCAAAGAGGAAATAAAATTAAAAAGAAAAGAAAAAAAAAAGCTGTCACAAACAAGAAGACATA
>NC_069003.1:21348349-21352975 GCF_001194135.2 Octopus bimaculoides
ATATATATATATATATATATATATATATATAGTTTCTTTCTCTTCTGGCACTCTGTTAGTTATGACAATGAGGGTTCCAGTTGATGTGACGAACAGAACAGCCTGCTCATGATATTAGCATGCAAGTGGCTGAGCACCCACAAACATGCTTATCCTTCATGTAATTCTCAGGGAGATTCAATGTGACAAGGTTGGCTCTTTGAATTACAGGTACTACTCAATTTTGGCAGCTGAGTGGACTGGAGTAATGTGAAATAAAGTGTTTTGCTCAAGGACACAACGCACTGCCAGGAATTCAACTTATGACTTTATAAGCATGAGCTGAATATCCTTACTACGCCACATGTATTCATATATATATATATATATAAAAACCTAAGACGACATGGTCTTAACCACACACACACGTTTGTGTATGTTATAGACTAAACTGTATGCTTTGGAGAAATGAAATTGCTGGACAGAGGAATTGTTAGATTGGACATGTTGGAAATATTGTCAGTCGATGTAAGCATTTCAACCTCCATATCAGTGCTGCTGTTTAGCCCAAGGTCAAACTGACCAACAATTAGAAGTATTCCAGTTACAGTGTACCTGGGTCTACATATTCCAAAGTGTTCTTTCTATCATGGTATAAGTTGAGGGAACTTTGATTGCTGGATTCTCAAAACATTGCCAAAGATACAAGTGGCACTAAACAGATAAGTCAATGCCATCTTACAATGGATGGTAAAGCTATTTATATAAAAAAACATCCAATCGTCATGTGACCACTGAATGGAGGACGGGACAGATACCATGGTCTTTTACAGGTTCTCCAAGATTGGTGAAATTGATGATGTTTTCTCTTGTATGATTACAAAGATCTGCAGAAAAGACCAAGGAACAAGCCATCACACCTGTGAGAAAATACAGATTACAGATGGAAACAATAGTAGGAGCACAGTAAAACTGATGAGGGTTCTCTCCACACACACAGTCTACAATATTGAATCAAAATATCTCCTGTGGATAAAGCTAAGAGGAAAGAACAGGTTCTGCTATGTGGATACATTACAATACAGGACAAAGTCACCTATGATAGTCCACATAACCTGGTAGAGTATTGAGGTTTAGAATTATCTTACAAGCTGTGTGTGTGTATGTGTGTGTTTGTTTAGTGAAGAGTTGAATTAATTTGGATTGATAAGACAACAGTTGGTCTTTTAGCCACTCCAGCACAACCATTATGACATCTCAGCCGATTGTAAGTGAAGGAGTGTCGTCTGGGAAAGTATTGCTGGAATTATATGCATCATAAAAGAGTTGGAGAAGGAGGAGAAAGAGAGGGGGGCAGGGAGAGAGAAAGAAAGAGAAACAGATAAATAAAGATTTATATCATCATCATCGTTTAACGTCCGCTTTCCATGCTAGCATGGGTTGGACGATTTGACTGAGGACTGGTGAAACCGGATGGCAACACCAGGCTATATATATATATATATATATATATATATATATATATATATATATATATATATATATATATATATATATACATGCAAGCTGTGTTTGTGTGTTTATATATAAATATATATATATATACACACACACACACATATACATATTCATGCATGCAGAGCTATGATGTGTTTGTATGTGCATAGATAGACAGAGAAAACAATTCCATTTTAAAATGTAATAGTTTGGTACTGTGATCAAAATATTCATTCAAGAACAAAAAAAAAAGAAAAAAGAAAAAAACCTGCCCTAAAACCAAGAACGTTATCAGAAGGCATTTCTTGTAAGTAGGAAAACTATTCCAAGACCAAGACTTTCAAAGGTTTATCTTTTCTTTCTTTAGGAAAAGTAAAAAAAAAAGATGGAAAGAAAATCATCATCAAGTACCCCAAATTCACCCAACCACCTCTAAACATTCTATAGTCAAACAGATAAATAAAAGCCTCGCAAGAGAAACTAGGTTAAGAGTATATTTACTCTTAACCTCAACATAATCAATATCAACAGACAAGGAGTTTATCACCATATTTCCTTCAAACTGTGTGTGTGTATAACAGAAGCTTCAGAAGTGAAGAATGCTGAAATACAGCCAAATTAAAGAGGAATTCGCTGTTTCTTGTATCAGAAAACATAGTAATTGACCCTTTCGTTACTGTATTTCTGTTGAAATACACTCTCTTTGTTGCAATTAATTCAGAAAATAATAAAGAATTTAGTAAGCTGATGTTTGAAACATAAATTAATATGAAATTTTGATGAAAGTTTTTAACTTAGATCAGTTTAACCCATTTCTTTCTTTTCTTTTTTCTTTTTTTTACATCTCTCAGTACACTACCTTTGTTTGAATTAATTTTGAAAATAATGACGAATTTAGTAAAATAACTTATAAATCTAGTGTTTGGAAAACAAACATAATATTTTGAAGGTCTTAATTTAAATCACATTAAAACCAGGAATTTGTACCATAGAACCAGTGGCAGTCTCAAATGAGTTGGCATCAAAAGGATTAAGTAATTGCCAATCCTCAAGAATTATGCACAAAATTAAAAGAGAATCTGTCTTTTGTTATAGTGGTGAGAAAGGGTCTTCAGATGCTGGGCCTCAGATGCTGGGCCTCAGATGCTGGGCCTCAGATGCTGAGGAGATGACGAGGGAGTGAGACTTCTGGTGATTTGTGGTACACGAGAAGATATGTGAAGTTAAGTAAAATCCCAGCCATCCATACAGAGGTATGCTCTTTAAGGACCACGCCCTCACTCCCTCTCCCAGCTGAGAGGCCTTTGTCTTACAAGTGCTAATGCCAGTACCACATCAAATGCACTCATGCTGGTGCCACTTAGAGTGCACTCATGCCAGTAGTACCACTCATGCACTTATGCCGGTGCAATGTAAAATGCACCCAGCACACTCTGTAAAGAGGTTGGCATTAGGAAGGGCAGCCAGCCATTGAAACCACGCCAATAGAATCCTGAACAACCCTCCAGCTGGTCAGTTCCTTTTAAAACCATCCAACCCACACCTGAATGGAAAGTGGATATATGGTAATGTGGCTGTTTAGTAAGAAGTTCGCTTCCTAACCGCATGGTTCCAGGTTCAGCCCCATGGAGTGGCACTTTGGGCAAGTGTCTGTTACTATAGCCTCAAGCTGACCAAAGTCTTGTGAGTTGATTTGGTAGACGGAAACCGAAAGAAGCCCGTCATATATGTATAAGTGTATATATATATATATATATATATATACACACCTCTGTGTGTGTCTTTGTGTCTGTGTTTGTCCCCCCCCCCCATCACCGCTTGACAACTGGTGTTGGTGTGTTTATGTTCCTGTAACTTAGCAGTTCAGCAAAAGAGACCGATAGAATACTAGGCTTACAAAATATAAGTTGAGCATGTCCCTTGGTGGCTGACGGTATGTGCATCTCTGATCATGAGCAGAAGTAGTGGGGGAGCATCATAGCCATGTGTTGAGAGGAATTCTTTGGAGTTTGAATAATTCACCTTTGGAAACATGGGTGTTTTGCTCAACATCCTTAAACAAACCTTATTCAGGGACCTTTTGAGCAGGATGGGCTACTCGACCTGAAGAAAATTCTAACTGGGCCCCACCTGCGAGGTCATGCTCTGTTTATCTTCATATGAGATCACCATGTCGCACTCATATGTTTGTGATGCATGGGCCTAGTGTACCCTTATGAGACGGTTAGTCAAGATGGGTATACTGGGCTTTGTATATTTTACCCCAGTGTCACTTTGATAACATGCACTGCTCCCTCACTCAATAATAATGATCCTTTCTAGTATAATCACAAGGCCTGAAATTTGGGGGATGGGGACTAGTTGATTACATCTACCCCAGTGCGTAACTGGTACTTATTTCATTGAGCCTGAAAGGATGAAAGGCAAAGTTGAAAGTTGACCTTGGCAGAATTTGAATTCAGAATGTAAGGTTGGACAAAATTCCTTGAAGCATTTTGCCTGGCGTGCTAAAAACTCACAACAACAATGATAATAATTTCTTTTGGCTATGAACATGAATTCATAGACAAGAACAGAAATAGATATATTTGATAAATAGATAAGACAAAAACAGACAGATAATTATAGACAGAGATTTATGGATAGAGAAGAAATTATAGGGTAAATGGGTGATGATGGGAGTTAATAAAGAGAAGACACAGAGATACGAGATAAAAATAAAGGTATGCACACACACACACACACACACACACACACACACACATGTGGCATGGAAAATAGATGTTAAATGATGATGATGATATATGTATACAGTAGAGTATTATCAAAACTGATAGACAGTGAAATAGAACTGTCTTTAAAATTCAACAACAAAGAGTTAAACAAATTAAATTTACAAAAAAAAAAAGGAAAAAAGGAACAAGTTTAATGTAGTACAATCTCAAACGAAATATATCAATCTATCTATATATATATATATATAATATATATATATATCATGTGTGTGTGTGTGTATGTATGTAGCTTCTCCCTGCCCAAAATATAAAACAGTATAGAAACCTCAACAAGCAGACTGGAAAGACTAATTAGATGGGAAAAAATAAAATAAAAAATAAAAACAATAAACATTAATAAATAACAATTATAGGA
>NC_069003.1:21353613-21356113 GCF_001194135.2 Octopus bimaculoides
ATATATATATATATATATATATATATATATATATATACACATACACACACACACTCACTCACTCAAACACATACAAATAAAGTTGTAAACATCAACAGAATAATCGCTAAAGCACTTGTATTTCATATTCCTCCACTTGTCAAACTAAAAGTCCATTTATAGGGAAAGAGGGAAAGGAGGGGGTTCTAATTTATGTAGACAAAATCGAACATCTTAGAATATTCAGTTAGGGTCATGTGATTAACATCACAGATTTGAATTCCCATAAATTTGATTGGCTGATGAAAATGACAGTTGGTTGCACAGACAGAATAATAATTTAAGACTAAATGGATTTGTTTGTTTCTGAAAGAAAAATGTGAGAAGAAACATTTGAGAGTAAATAACAGAGGTAAGAAAATAAGAAAAGATGGACAAGATTAATAAACATTAGTTGAAATGAGGTTAGGCAATATGTAAGATGGATCAAGAATGAGATAAACTGTATTTAGATGGTAGGTAAAATGAAATAAGATAAATATAAATTAGATGTAATTGTGAAACAAGATGTGATTAACTGAGATCAGATATAATATGATAGAAGATTATATTGAATGAGATCAGGTTTAAGATGGAACAAGATGAGAAAAACTGAGTTCAATTGAAAAATGAAGTAGAATGAAATAAACTGAGATCAGATGGGAACAAGATGAGATTAACTGTAAAATGAAGTAGGGTGAAATAAACCGAGATCAGATGGGAACAAGATGGGATTAACTGTAAAATGAAGTAGGGTGAAATAAACTGAGATCAGATGTAACATGATACGAGATAATATAAAGTGAGATGAGGTTTAAGATGAAAGAAGATGAGATAAACTGGAAGACTGGAATGAACTGAGATCAAATCAAGGTTAAGTGAGTATTGACCAGGTAAAAACTAGAGAGGAGAGGAGGCAGCACCTATGGTAGCTTGCATAGTCTCTGAGATTAGTAAGGAGTAAATGGGGAAAAAAATTGTGACCCATGGATTACTGCAGTTACCCTCAGCTTGTAATCCTGTTTCAAATGCTTGCAACATTAGACTCTGCTAAAGAGCTGCTACTAAGCATGAACATCACTAATATTATTTTTGCTCAAATGTTACTACTATATGGCAGTTAACTTTTAGAAGGATACATTTGCCATTGTGAATAATATCAAGAAGTATATCATACATACAATAACATTTTTTGGTGCTTATACAAAATGATGAAATCAATACTAATTTTTAAAAGAAAAATATTTATCACCCTTAAAATAAAATTAAATAAAACAAAAATTTTCATTTGTGTAACTCCCCTCATAACTACTTTCTCATTTACCCTTCCTCTATGATTCTTTCTCTTTCACTGTGACTATGTGCACAGTGTTCCTTTACTTATTGCCTGCCACCAAGCCTAGCACATGTACTCATCCTGCATTTCTTATGTTAACGCTATCTGTATCTTTTTCTTTTTTTACTTTCTGCCCCCATCTCTATACAATGTAAAATGTGACTAGAAACCAACCAATATTCATCTCAGTTGTCATTATTGAACAGAATTTACTCCCTGTTTACTTGATCTTATTCGAACAATTTATTAATTTAATGTCAGAAATTATTAAAGATACTGTAACCCTCCTTCTTCACAATCAAGATTAAATAAGCTGAGATCAAAAACACAAGATCAGAGAATGTAAACTATAATAATTTCATAAACAGATGAGACCAGATGATGAGCTGTGATAGAAGTTAGATAAAATTCAAACTCAGGTTGATGAGTTACAACAGGATACCAGCTAAGTCCAATCAAAATGAGAACAGATGAGATTGAGAGATCAGATCATCTTGAAACCAGTTAAGACAGAAATAGATGAGATAATTTAAGATTACGTTTGACTACCATATGATGTGATTGATTTAAATTGATAGGTTTAAAGTAAATATGTGTAAAGCCTTGTTCTTTTTTAAGGAAAAGGGAATAATGGAATTTTAAATTGGTAAAATTTATAGCATGGCAATTGGAAATAATTAAAATAAAATGGTAAAAGGATTCCCAGATGATGGAAACAATTTCAAATATAGACCTATTAAGAGATGCCAAGAAATGTGAAATTTGTGCAGAATTGCACTAAATGTGGTGAGAAAGACAGAGAAATTAAGAATGCACAAAGGGATATGCACACATGCATGGAGTGAGCAGAGGAAGCCCCAAAAGAGAAAAATTAAATTTCAAGACTAAGTTAATTGAAAGCAATTTGTAAAAATGGGACAAACCACATGTGACACGAGTAATGAGGTTTGAAATATTTTAACTAAATTAACTGAACATAGTCATTAAGAGCATTAGAGAAGAGAATAGAGCATTATGGGAAAACACACACACATGTATGCATGCAACAACTTATGCACATGAGAGAGATGTAGATAATGTGCATACACACACACGTATATATATGTATACACAATTATGTAGATAACTATGTATATATCTATGCAT
>NC_069003.1:21365656-21378156 GCF_001194135.2 Octopus bimaculoides
CACTCCCTTTTTGAAGGGTCTATCATAGAAATCATGAAATGTGTGCGAGTTTAGTATTTAAAAAAATTTTTTTTTTTTTGTGTGTTTATATATATATATACAATACTTTTAATTTTTACATTTGTGGTCCCCAAACGCGGCAATATATATATATATATATACATATATATATATAATATAAAATTAAAATATGCAAATGAGATTGTGATAATTTTACTACAATCATCACACTTATAGATATAGAAATGTTAAAAAAAAAAAGAAGAGAATATTTAAAACAGGTGTTCAAAAATTAATACTTTTCAGTCTTCTGTCCAGTCATTTTATACATCATGTTAACCTTCCGGATCCTAGACCATTATCCCTTAACCACATCACACTGTTAACCCACTAATCAAAAATGTTATAGTAGATGTTCTTCAGTCACTGGCAATACTTGTTCAACTTAATCTGAACAGATCACCACCAGAAAGGTAGATTTACTCAAATGCAAATATATAGGATTAGAAAAAGATAAACCAAGCTGTTGTGCTTATGTCAGGCTGGCACTGTTTTGCAATCGTGGGGTACTTTGATGCAACATAAACATTAGCAGCAGGATGTTCTTCTTGTCATTAACCCCTTATAGGATTTTTTGAGTTCAGGGATCTCTCATCTCATACATCTTCAAAGGTGCAAAGCCAGCAGATGTTTTGTTGATGGGAGAAATGACGACAACGTTACAACGTGTAACTTGTGATTCTGGACGAAGCACAAATATTCTTCATTTCCATGAAGCTTGTTGGGTATATGGTCGTGCACAGGTGGTGTAGCAGTCAGCACTGAATGAGTCAATGAATGGACAAATAAATATAATAAATAAATATTGATGATGTACTATGAATACCAAAACAGTGTGTATTGATGCTGTCTCACCACTCTCTCTCTCTCTCTCTTTTGATGTTCATCATATTTTTGTATCTCGTTGAGCCGAGCTCTTATGTTTAATGAAGATTATCATCATAATCACTTATTTCAGTGTGATCTTTGACTATGTAGCTAAAACAGGTATTTTATTATTATTGTTGTTGTTATTGTTAAGATAAATCAAAGCCATAGGTTTTCTTTAAGGCCATGCTGTATCTCTGCTTTTGTTGCCTGGCATTTTTTTAAAAGTCACAACTGACTCTAGGTGTCTTTGTATGTATACAAGTTAATTAGGGAACCTTAAATCACAATATATATATATATATATATATATATATATATATATATATATATATATATATATATATATATATATATAGTTACTGCTAGGACATCGTTAACCTGTGACATGTCTATTATTTCTTCTGTTAATTATACCACTTGTTTTACGAGTCTGTTATTACTTGACACACACCCCACCCACAAACATCTGTAACAGTCACCATTATTACTCTTTAAATCATCAGGAAATACAGTCATTGCCAATGAAAGAGGCCTATAATCAGAAGCATTCCAGCCACAACCTTATAGTGTTCTTATTCAATTTAGAGCTACATTATCTAACATCTCCTTCCTTCCCTTTCTCAGATAGCAGGCAGCGATTTAAGGGGAACTTGGCTATTTTGAACAGATCAACATATTACCAAGAAGTTTATCGCTGTTCCTGAACTATTTGATAAATAAAATAGTTTCCATTTTTGTTTCACATCCATTTTTACTCGCTAGCATTACTGAGACATTGTTTACAGTTGGATGCTCTTCCTGTCATTAACATTTATCTGTTTTTTTTTCAAGTTCAGGGATCTCTCTTCAAAAGGCAGAAAGCCAGGAAAACAACATTACAACTTGTAGCATGTGGTTTTCAGAGAAATAAATATAAAGAAACACACACACACACACACACACATGTACAAATATGATAATCTTTTTTTCTGTTTCAATCAATGAAATCCACTCACAAAGCTTTGATCGGTTGAGGGCTATAGTACAAGACATCTGCCCTTGGTATCCCGCAATGAGACTGAACCAGAAACTACTGGATTACAAAATGAACTTCTTAACTACACACAAATGGTCTCTAAACTTTAGCCCTTTCCTACAGATAAGGGAGTCCATTTTACAAGAGAGCACATTTATTCTGTGGCTTAAGATTCCATTGTATTCTACTGATCTCTGTGCACTGGTCCTTACATAGTTATTCCTCTGAGGGAGATTGATTAACCTAGTGATTGGCATATTGATCCCTTTAATGATGGTGCTATCCTTTTAATGAACCAATTTGTCCAGCCAGCTGGTGTTGAAATGGAAATGAGAAAGTGGCATCAGTTTGCCAAGAAGCTATTGAAATAGTAGAGTGCCTGGTGATAATTATGATAATGAAAGGAGGGAATGTCTTGGGAACAATAACAACCAAAATCATCATCATCATCATCCTTATTCCATGCTGGCAAGGATTGGATGGTTTGGGATGAGCTGAGTCAGAAAACTGTGTTAAGCTCCAATGCCTGCTTTGGCATGGTTTCTACAAATGAACACTCTTCTTTAATGCTAACCATTTTACATAGCACCAGCATTAGTGAGGTTACCAAGCAACTTGCAAAACAAGACCCCTCAATTGAGCAGTATAAATGGAGGTGCTTTGTGTCAGGTATGATAAAGAGACTGAAGGAGGGTCACGCAGTAGGGGTGATACATTTTACTCCAACCAACACGGGTTGTAAAATTTGGAATTAAGATCCACACAGAACTTCTTTCAGAAGACAGTACTACTAGAAACAGATTAGATTCCGAAGAACATTCTTGAAATATGAGGACTTGAAATGTAAAATTAGAGGGACTCTTAGGCATTTGCTATTCCTCTCTTTCTCTACATCAACAATTAGTAGAAGACTGACCTGTTGAAATGGCGATAATAATGATTATGATTTCTGAGATTGGTAAGTGGACTAATGTGTGTTTTACTGAGCTTGGATGTTATAGAATGGTCCAACATATTCAAATTGGAAACTGAAATAACTCAGTAATAATGATAAAGGTTTCAAATTTTAACATAGGGCCAGAAATCTGGTGTGTGTGTGTGTGTGAGAGAGAGTGAGTGAGAGAGAGAGAGAGAACAAGTTGATTACATCAACCCCAGTGCTTGACTGCTACTAATTTTATCAACCCCAAAAGCATGAGAGGTAAAGTGACTCTGGCAACATTTGAACTAAGAACAATTATGACAGCAATAACAACAACAATGATGCCTTTAAGTAGTCTTAATGGCAAATGGCAGGAAATACTACTCCATAGTAAATACCCAGAAAGAGTTTATGTTGATACTGACAAAACTCCTAGTGTTCTCTGGCTTAAAATCAGTGACAAACATTTATCATAGCAGCCCAAGATCAATGTCTACCTACAGGCTAACATCTTAAAGAATGGCAGTAGGCAAACATGTTGAGTGTGTAAAAAAACAACCTAAAACTGTCAATCACGTTGTCTCCATGTGTAGCTTTTCTTGCACAATCAGAGTATTTCAACAGGTATGAGAGAGCTATAGCTGCACAGTATATCCACTGGGTGATATGCAAGGACCTGGACCTTCCCCATCAAAGAAACTGGTGGGAATACAAACCACCTCCAGTGCTTGAAAAAGATCATATCTCATCCTATGGAACTTTTCTGTTCAAACTGACAGAAAGGTAGACACAAATAGACCAGGTATTATAGTTAAGGATTTCAGAGGAAAATCATGTCTCCTCATTGATATGAGTGTCCTCCAAATTGATATAAATGTATCTGTGAAGACCTACCAAAAGTTGAGCAAGTACAAAGATCTTGAAATAAAAATGGCAGAATGTGAAAACTCAAGACTAGAACAATATCCACACTTGTAAGTACCCTTGGAATAATAGCAAAAGGGCCAATTATTATCAATCTCATATACCAGAGAATCCAAAAATGGAAGAAATTCAGAAAATAGAACCCATAGGGACTCACATTTTCTAAAACAATACTTATTAACCTAAGGTACACAAAACAACATTCTTCCTCCAAAACATGGCAGTTATCACCTTTCCTAATTCCTAATCATAATGCCTACTTGAACTCAAGACTTGTCTTTTGAGGTCTTTCGGTGAGACTTGGACACAGGTTGTACAAGCACAAAGCAAAATTCAATAATAATAATAACAACAACAATAATAGAGATCTTTTCTCTTTCCTCCAGTACAGAAGGAGACATTGTTTCCAGCCTTTCTTAACTCCTTGCTGAATGATATTTTCCAGAAGACATTATTATTATTATTATTCAAATCTTAGAGAGTAAAAATGAGAGGAAAATAAGGATCTTTCTTTTTTCTTTTTGAGAGACAGGTGTCAGAGAGTAAGTGGGAGTTGTCCAATTGAGATTATTTATTTTTAAAAAATATTTTTCGATATTACCCACCCCACTCTATCCTACACTACCTCAATATTTTCACATCACTTTTATTCTCCTACATCCATACTAGTAACACTGGGATGATGTTATGCAAATTTGGGTTGTTGCATATTGTTAGGTTAAACTGTTTTTCTATAGGTTGGTTAAGATAACTGACATGTCTCACATGGAATATGGTTAGAACTAGTTCAGCAGAGAAATTTGTTTTTCCTATCTACTGGATCTGGAAAAAGTGACCAAGGTGTATGCAGATCCTCCTGATGACCAATTAGTTTGATCCCATTAATGTTCCTATTAAACCATTGTTAAGTTACTGTATACATACATATACACACACACACATAACATAAACTATATTTTCTTATTTTACAAGGATAAAATGCTGGAAATATTGAGGTTATGGCCAAGGCTATGACATGCAAAAATCTCCAAAACCTTGTATTCAGCCATGTGCCAGTGACAACAAAAATAAACTGCTTTATAGGGGTCATTTTTCTTTTTCTTTTCTTTTTTACTAACCAAACTATCTTCCCTTTCTTTGTGGCAATCATTCAACTGTGAAGAAGAGTGGAACTCTGTCAGTCAGACAGGCTGGGGCAGGTAGAGTAATATGACTTGCCAAAAAAGGTAACAACAACAACACAACTTAATATGAAAATTGATAAATAATAATAATCCTTTCTACCATAATCACAAAGCCAGAAATTTTGGGGAAGGGGACCAGTCAATTACATTGGCCCCCAGTACTCAACTGGTACTTATGTCATCGACTCCAAAAAGATGGAGGACAAAGTTGACCTTGGCGGGATTTGATCTCAGGATGTAAAGATGGATGAATGCCACTAAGTATTCTGCCAGTTCGCCATAATAATAATAACAATAACAATAAAAGTATGCGATGAATCAAAGAAGTAGGACAGTACTGAGAACATTATCAAAGTAAAATATTACTCTAACAACACTATGTTGATAATGATATATATATATATATATATATATATATATATATATATATATATACACACACACACACACATATATATATATATGCACACACACATACATACATAAATAAATACATGCATACACACACACACACACACCTACCTATACATAGGGTATTGTATATACAGAATCATTTGAAATTTAATTTTGGAAAAGTTAAGGTATGATTTATTTTAGTCCATATTACCTCACGTAATGTGCGTACACATACTGAGAGAGAGAGAGAGAGAGGACTCTAACTGCAAGTGAATGATATGTAGGGTGTGATGATGTAGTAGTTAGTACTCCACAAAGGTACTTAGCAGCAAATGTACTCTGATACTGGATGGAATACAGACACTGCGTGCATATGTGTGTGTGTGTGTGTGTGTATTAGTACATATACACCCATGTAATATCAGTACATATGTTCTGGAATAGTTCCTTAGTACATGTACTAGGATTTGATAGTACAGATATTTTGAAAGAGTATTACATACACACACAAACACACATACACATTAATAAATATTCAAACACTCGTATTTTCAATACAACATGCTTGAAAGCAAAGCTGTCTGTTACACACACATATGTACATGTGCATATGTGTCACAATTACAGAAATTGGTAAGCACGCTTGGATGAAAACACATCTGCTAAATCATATTACCAAAATGTTATTGTATGCGCTTAATTTTCATATGAGTACACATGATTGAAATTATAATAACAATAACAATAATAATTGCCCAAAACAACTTTGAAAGATTATAAAATATTTTCATGTGTGAAATTTCCCAATTTAAAATGGAATTGCTGCCAGAATTGGGTAGAAATTAAAACGATGCCTAAATCATTAACAGATCAGCTATTTTGATGTGGGGTAATTAGTAAAGTCTTGTGTGAGGCTCGTTTCTGCGTAAGGGTTCTGATAAACGGCAGCGCTAGTTCGTTGTTCCTTTTGTGAACCATCAGCAATTGTGTTGTCTGGAGAGAGAGGCGATAGTTGTGAGCTGTCTGGAGAGCTGACGATTGCAGAGCTATCAGTTTCCTGAAAATCGGTATTGTCTGATGACGATTCGCAGAAGGTCTTGTAACTCGGGTCTTTCGAGTCGCACCTTCCTCGGAGTTCGAGTGAAGATATCTCTAAATTCAGTTCCACCATTTTTGCATTGGCCATTTCGATGGACCCTTCTGAGTCAGATAAGGATCGAGATTCTGAATGTGGTGAATTGCCCGAGGCACATTCGGTTGGGCTATGTGGGATGTCAGGGCTAGAACTTGCAGTCACAATAAATTCCGGGATTGTAGAAGAGACCAAAGAACACTTGTAGTCAGAGCTTTTGCTCTGCAAGATTTCATCTTCGTCACTTGATTCCATCTTGGTCATATCAAGATTTTCCAGTTCTTCTAAAGGGTCGGCATTCATAAGCTTCTTTTTGTTTTCATTATCCGACTCTCCCGAAGAACTTTCACTGGAACTCTGAGAGTGTGGTAGTGACATGGACATTCTGTTGGAGTGGTTTGAGTAGCCCTCACTCGTCTCGCTGTCTCTCAAGCAAGATGTTGTGCTCCCATTGAAGTCTTCAGAATCCTCGTCAGTATTGAGCTGTTCCAGTGGCTCCAGTAAGTCCTGCATGTCTAATGGATAGTCATCAAGAGGACTGTCGACAAGGCTGGAATCATCGGCATCATCAGTGACCGAGTGACGTTTGGAAGCTACATAAAACTCACCTGAATTCTGTTTCTGCTGCTGCTGCTGACTTTCGGAATACAGCGGAATGCTTTCATCAGTAGACTGTAATTTTGATGAATCTGAAGTGCTGTCTTCCTCTCGGATGGTAGCCAGCGGTTTTGCAGGGGAGACAATTGAGTCCTGTTTCACAAGACACTTCATGTCTGTAGATTTCTTCCTTACACTGTCACCACTGGATTCATTGGTAAGTGTTGATCCTTGGCTAGGCGGAGGCTTGAATGTACTAAATGTTATTTTCCTTTCACTTTGACTCAGATCGTTGTCCTGACTCAATAACAGAGCTGCTACGCAAGCTGGATCGTCACGCAAGTTATTGTTGCCAATGTCGTCGACACCGTCTTGCAGTGTTGTCAACAACAAGCTCTCGGCTGCGGCAGGCGTTCGATGGAAATTCTTGCCGTCAGTTGGATGGGAACTGGTACTCGCTGCCTGCTGCTTACCGTAGTCCTCGGTGCCGGCCGAAACCAAACTTGAAACAAATGTACATTCGCTTGAATTGGATATCTTACTGGAGTTAGTCTTCGTAAAATCAATATTGTCGTTTTCATTATCTTCCTCCTCCTCCTTTACTATATCATCATCGTCATCGTTGTCGTCATCATTGTTGTTGTCAATAACAACAGTTCTTTTGATAGAAATTACATATGCAGGTTCTGGTAAATGAGTGAAGCCTTTGTTTTTCAAAATGGAGCGGCATACTGGGGTTGTTTCAGCTGGTTGTTCATCTCTGGAGTGGCTGACACTATCTTCATTTCCACTTACCTGCCGCTGCTGGACAACCGGATCATCCGTTTGGTCTGCTTTCGTGTTACCCGTCTCACCAGTTGGACTTGTGGTGTGATCAATGGATGAGAAACTGTCTTTCGGTGGAAGATTCCTGAATGTAACAAACTCACCACTTTCCCTTAAATTATTAGCCGAAGGACTGGCTTCTTTGTCTTTCCCTGTAACATCATCATCTACAGCAACTGTATTTATTTCTACTGTGTCATCACTGGCTTTTATCACTGGTCGGTCCTTTTCTATAGCAACGGTGTCTTTTGCCATAGCAACAGCATCCTTTGCCACAGTGACAGTATCCTTTGCTGCGGTAGACTCGTCCTTTGGCTGGACAGAGATTGGCTTTTTCACACGCTTCTGGATCTGTTGAAGGATTTCCTTCTCCAGCGATGGGCTTGTTGTATCATCTAGACAAGAGTAACTAGTCTTGGGAGGCAGTTTATGGTAGCTAACTAACTCGAACCTTCGTGGACTAACAGGAGACCTGTCGTTTGGGGTTCGACAAGAAGGGGACCTCCGGTTTGGGGATGGGCCTCTAGAAGGCCGAGGGATGTGGTATTCGTTATTCAAATTCAATTTGTCAACTGGAAGGTTTGATAGGGGCCGACTCTCTCCGCTACTTTCACAGTGAGTGTCTGTTAAGGCAAACAGTTCCGTTTCGTCCTTCAACTCTTTGTCTATTTTCAAGCGCCGATGTAAGATGTAAGGTATGTCTTTGATTAAATCACTTCCGTTAATCAAGTTTATTGGTTTGCTAAGTTTCTTCATCTTGTCTTTGTCCGTGTTGATTTTGTTTTCTTTCAATAAGTTTTCATTTGTCACAAAAGAAACATTGTTTACAGTGTTGTTATTGTTGTTCGACTTATTTGGATTTGTTACGCTATTGTCATGCTTACTAGAATTCTGTGAGTTACCAATATTGATGGTTGGCCAGTTGTCAATGGTACCATGATTGGTCTGATAGCAGTTGTTGTTATTGATGAAATTATCAGACATCACTTTCTCACACGATTTCTCATCAATTCCCGCAAACTTTGGATCATTTACACTATCAACTATACCGGAATCTCGGAAATGCTTTTTGCAATCGTTGTCATGAGGAGGATCAAAATCTAACGACAATTCTTTATCGGTCAGTGATTTGTCGAGTTCCTCTCCGGAATCTGTCAGCTTTGGAGTTTCCTGGAATTTGTCGTTTCTGTTGTTGGTGGCCAAACTCAAGTCTGTTGTGTCGAGAGTGCTGCAAGTCTTTATCTCATCAATACAAGAAATTCCCGAGTCAGACTTTGGAAGATGTTCATCTTCCTCATTGACCTTTGACATTTCGCTAAAGCTCCTATCACTAAGTGACTTGCTCAACGGTAGACGGGGAATGTTTTCAAATGCAACCGTGTCTTCTCCACCTTCCTCGACCACATCGTCCGTGGTTGGGCTGGTATCAGTCTCGGTAATGAATTCGCTCGACTCATCTGTAGGAACAGAGAAGTTATTAACATTGATGTCATCTACTGCAGAATCCCCTCCAGCCTCTTCGTCTTTGTTTGCAGTAGAGTTATCTTGTGATTCTTCATTCAAGGCTAAAAACAACTCACCAGTATCCTTACCCTTTGCAGTTCCTTCATTTACAACCACACCCACACAAACGTCAACATCCTTGCCCCTATCCTCTTCCACTGACATGCCACCCTCACCTGTGTTAGTAATAATGTTGTTGTTTAGATGATTGTTGTTAGTATTACCACTGTCTATAGTCCAAGAGAGAACACGCTCCTTGGCCTTTTCTAGTTTTCCTGTACCATGTAACCCTTCATCAAACTGAGCAGAGAGTTTCCTAAGAGAATCGCAACAGTCAACATCTGTATGGCTCGCTATCTCTTCCAATGACACATTGTACTCTAACTTGTCAACTGAGCCCTCGTCATCGCTATGATTATTGTCATCGTTTTCGTCATCACTGTCACTGTCATCACTATTGCTATCATCGTCATCGTCACTACGGTCGTAATCACCCTCTTCTTCCCTAGTGTATTTACCTGTAATTCTATTATCACTCTCTACACATTTCATGGGGACACCATCTAAATCATCATCATCATCATCATCATCATCATCATCATCATCCTTTACATCGTCATGGTCATCGTTACCATTTTTGTCAATAAGAGACCCCAGAAAATGAACGGATTTGGGTATGTGGGGAGCCGAATTATTCGATTTGTTACGAATTTTGACACTATTACCAGCAGGGGGGTTCAAAATGGGAGTTAACTGAACATTATTATCATTGTCATTTGCAATTTGATTGGCTGACGAACTTTGCTGCTGCCTAGTAGAACTTAAACTAGTGGATATACCATTGAAATCTGACTTAACACTTCTGCCGGGGACATGATCGCTGGACTCTGCATTCTCTATGCTTTGAGCGGCATTTGTTCGACTGCCGCCGACATCCTCACAATTCTCGTCGGCATTGTCGTTCTCGAGTTTATCGTGCTTGGTAGCCATAGCCGGTTGGCTGTGACTGCGTGCTGACTCGAGTTTTGGTGAATTCAAGGAGCGGCTTCCAGACAACGAACTTTCACTGTGCACCTCAGCAGTTTCGACCCTCGCCGAAGAAGTGATGCAGTTGTTGTCCTGTGCGTTTTCAGCCAACACATGCGAGCCACTTGAGGCGGTGCTGTTCTGGCTGACATGGAAATCTGAAGAATTTAGAGTAGTTGTTTTCTGATGACTTTTTGGTGTGGCACTTGTACTTCTGCTATTGCGACCACTCACAGACCTGCAACAATAAAACAGAACTAAATTACTAAGAGCTCATATAATACATCACAAACTACTGTCGCCAAAAACAGAAACAGAACTGTAACAAAGACATCATCCATAAAATTCTATAATTAATATAAAAAAAAAAATTTTTTAAATGGTTTCAAATTTTGACACAAGGCCAGCAATTTCAAGGGAGGAGATAAGCTGATTACATCAACCCCAGTGTTCAACTGGTTCTTATTTTATTGACCGAGAAAGGATGAAAAGTGAAGCTGACCATGACAGAATTTGAACTCAGAACATAAAGACGGATGAAATGCTGCTAAGTATTTTGGCTGGTGTGCTAATGATACTGCCAGCTTGTTGCCTTTTTAATAATAAGTATATACGTACATGTATACACCCCTCCCCATATATATATATATCAAAATAAGCAACAGGATATCAAGTAGTGATGCAATATGACCATTTCAAGGAGCTCCATTTAATTGAACAATGCAATCATTACATCAATTTAAAATCAGTGCCATCTTCAGCTGCACAAATAAATAAATAGAATTTTAACAAGTAGGACACATTAATATAATTTTTCTCATATATATACATATATATATATACATATAGACACACATGAATACAGCAATAAGTGTTTAGAGTGACTGCTTTCCATTAAGTCTGTGTTAACCTTAATTTTGTCTCTTAAACATTTTATATAAATCAATTTTTTAATCTAAGAAAATATTTTGAAACAAACACACACAGACAAAAATAGTTCAGCTCTGAGTCAATCCTTAACTTTTTAGCATCCAAACTGGCCAAATCTGGCCCAAATATTCTACTTGTTTTAGGTTCAAACTGGCCAGATCCAGCCTCTCACACCTACCTAATAGTGTCATTCAAGTAATATACAATCACATCATCAAAACCATGAAGCTATGGTTAATTCAAAGCAATATGGATTAGTAAGCATTACATTTGCCAGAATAATCTGAATGCTAAAGGGTTAAACTCTTCCAGCCCATGACCATCCAGCCTTTTAATCAGGCAGTGTCTAAGGTTCATATATATAGTCTAATACATACATGTGTGTGTGTGTGTGTGTGTGTGTGTGTGTGTGTGTGTGTGTGTGTGGTTGTATTTCAGAAAAGTCATCTCCATTAATTAAACACAAACTGTTATTGTTTTTCTCTACGTTTTTCACTCACACATCAGTTTCTAATTAATGGCAATGAAAACACCACTAACACACATTAGTATTGACTAAAATGTACTGTCACGCACACATATATATATATTACACATACATACATATATATATATATATATATTTAAGGTGTGTTCCAGAAGTTTTGAGACATTTTTAGGAGAAGCAGTTATAACTGTCCTTGATTATTGCAATGTTAGTATATCATTACTATGCATCTTATTCCAGATTGAAGGAGTGTATTTAAAGTCCTGTAACACACTTTGAACACACCCTACTAAACACTGCTTGTCACAGCTAACTAGTTTGCAGAATGCAGTCAAGTGTGTGAAGACAATTTCAAAGCTGACTATGCAATAAAGTTTTCTGTTAAACTGGGTAAAAACCATCACAGAAACTTATGAAATGGTTCCCACTCCTTATGGGTTTGGGTGAGCTGGCAGAAACGTTAGCACGTCGGGCGAAATGCTTAGCGGTATTTCGTCTGCCGTTATGTTCTGAGTTCAAATTCCGCCGAGGTCGACTTTACCTTTCATCCTTTCGGGGTCGATAAATTAAGTACCAGTTACGCACTGAGATCGTTACGCACTGTCTGTCCTTGTTTGTCCCCTCTATGT
>NC_069003.1:21379533-21385425 GCF_001194135.2 Octopus bimaculoides
ACTGCGAATAGTAAATTACAGATAGTAGTAATTTACTATCGCATTGAATTGAAGTTACCATGCCTCCAGAACGAAAGGACCACATGCGCATGCAAGAAATAACAGTAAACTACGAATGTTATTCTTAATTTTAATTTCAATTTTATTTTGTTAATAGACCTCTTCAATTCTCACATATTTATACTCATTTTTGATAAGGTTTTTTAAAAAAAAAACCAAAACATGTTATGTAAATTAATTAAAACACTCAATTTCTTAAAAAGTGGCATTTTCATTTTTATTTATCTTTAATATATATATATATACATAAACACTATATATATTGAGTCATCCCATAAATAATGCGGTTTTCTCAATTGCACGAGCTAAAAGTTGGAGGGGGAGAGGATAAACCACCTGCATCAACTTCCTATAAAAGCAAGTAGCAATTTTACCTTTACATATATTCTTAGTGCAAGTTTTGAAGAGTGCAGTTCGATTTTAACAGTTATTTTTTCATAGCTATAATGGAAGTGACAAAGGAGCATATTCAGCATATTTTGCTTTATGAGTTCAATAAAGGCAACGATGTAATAGAAAGTAAGAGGAATATTAATGCAGTATATGGGGATTGGACAATAAGCGTAAACCAGTGTCAATGGTGGTTCCAGAAATTCCAAGTCGTAAACTCCAGCCTAGAAAATGAGCTTTGTTCTGGAAGATCTGTACAGCTTGTCGAGAACATCCTGCAAACCCTGGTGGAACAAAATCCCATCGTAACTGTTGAGGAACTAACAGAGAAGCTTGGATTTTATCATTCAACCATTCATCGACACTTGTGTGCCATCAGAAAAGTCAGTAAATTGAGTCAATGGGTTCCTTACAAACTCTCCCAGTCTAATCGCGCACAGAGAGAGTGAATGCGAGCTCTTCTTTACTGTCATGTCTCAAGAATGAACCTTTTTTGGACCGAATAGTGACTGGTGATGAGGAATGGGTTCTCTATAAAAATGCCAAGTGGTGAAGACAGTGGGTAGAGAAAGGAGAAACACCGGCACCCCGGCTTAAAGAAGATTTTCACCCATGTAAGGCATTGTTATCTGTTTGGTGGGATATAAAAGGTTCAATCCACTTTGAACTTTTAAATCCAAATCAAATGATAATGAAGGAGATCCACTGTGAGAAGTTTGAGTGGCTTAAGTCAGCTCTAGAAGAAAAACAACCATCTTTTGCTTTAAAGACGAAAGGTGTTCTTTCATCAGGATAATGCATGGTCACATACAGCAGGGATGACATTCCAAAGGCTGGAGTAGGCTGAGAAATGATGCCCCACCTACCATATTCACTGTACATTGCTCAATCTGATTATCATTTATTCCGCAGTCTTCAAAATCATTTGGTCAGAAAAAATATGAATTCTGTAGATGAGGTCAGAACAGTACTGGAGGAGTATTTTTCGTCATGGACAAGTGAATTTTGGAAGAGAGGACTTGCAAGTCTACCAGATAGATGGAAGAGCCTTATAGAGAATGAAGGAGAGTATCTTTTAAAAAAGAACTTTGTTTATTTCAATTTTGAAAAAATAAAAGAAGTATAAAAGAAACTGCATTATTTCTGGGATGACCCAATATATTACACATATATATATAAAAGAAGAGAGAGGAGACAGACATAAATAAACACAATTATACAGACTCATATATATATATATATATATATATATATGCACACACACACACACACAAATGAGCACATAAGTGCAAATACGCAAGGTAGAGTAATATACTTTTATTAAAGCTGCAAAATTATCACAAAACTCTGATTAACAGTTTTGAGATAATTTTGCAGCTTTAATAAAAGTTATATATATATATATATAAACAATATATGAGTATATGCATATATATGTACATGTATGTACATACCTTCATCTACATGTACATATAGATACATATCTGGGTACATGACGTGGCAAAAGAACATGGACAAAACATACACACACAGACATGGTTGGCCAAAAAATCTATTCAACTTTTGTCAACACAAAATTTCAAGCAATCTAAAACATAGCTAACTTCAACCTGTCTCCGGAACATGTGCACTTGTTAGATACTCGACACTTCAGCATAGTTTGATGCTAACTTGTGATGAGACAGGTTGTATTTTGTATGCTTGGGATCACCATGAAAATGGAGAAACAAAAGGAACTTTGTCACCTCAGACTTTTTTTAATATTTATTTAAAGAAAAGCTAGAAAGCAACAGAAAACTGCAGGAAGATATGTGCTGTGTACAGAGAGGACAGCATTACAGAACATGTGCCAAAAGTGGTTTTCAAGATTTCAATCAGGAAATTTCCTGGCTGAAGATGTACCTTGCTCTGGTTAGCCAACTGAGATTAACAGCAACAAAATGAAGAGAGTTGACATCAACCCTCATTATATGACAAGGATTACTGCAAATATTCTTCAAATATCCAAATCAAGTGTTGAAAACCATCTACATCAACCTGATTAAGTCAGCAGGCTTGATGTTTCAATCCCACATCAATTGAATGAGATTAAGCTCAACCAATAGATTTCCTATTTCTTTACTGCCCACAAGGGGCTAAACATAGAGGGGATGCACAAGGACAGACAAAGGAATTAAGTCAATTATAGTGACCCTAGTGCGTAACTGGTACTTAATTTATCGACCCTGAAAGGATGAAAGGCAAAGTCGATCTCGGCGGAATTTGAACTCAGAACGTAACGGCAGACGAAATACCGCTGAGCATTTCGCCCGGCGTGCTAACGTTTCTGCCAGTTTGCCACCTTATAGACAGATTTCCATCTGCAATTCATTGCAGGGAAACAATGACAACTATTATTTTTTAAAGAGCATCGTTACAGGGGATGAAAAATGGACTGTTTATAACAATGTGAAGTGCAGATGACCATAGGGAAATGCAGCAGGCCACCACAAACAACCTTCAAAGCAGGACATTACCTGAAGAAGGTTATGCTTTCAATTTGGTGGGTTTGAAAGGGTGTTGTCTCTTATGAGCTTTTTCACCCCCTGAGACAGGACCATCAGTTCAGGTGTGTACTGTGACCAGCTAGACAAACTGAATGCAGTGATTCACCTGAAACATCTGGTACTTGCTAATTGTAAGGGCATTGGCATTCATCATGACAATGCCAGACTGCACACTTTTTTACAGCCATGGCAGAAGTTACTGGAGATTGGCTGGGAAGTTTTGCAGCACCCTCCATATTCACCCAACCTTGTGCCTTCAGATTTCCACCTATTTTAGTCTCTTCAAAGTTCATTGAATGGACAAACCTTCAACTCTGAAGAGGGTGTAAAAATTCACCTGGAAGTGTTTTTCACCAATGAAGACAGAAAATTCTTTAAGCGGGGGATAATGGATTTGTCCACAAGATGGCAGAAGATACTGGAACAAAACTGTAATTATATCATTGATTGAATAAAAAAGTTTGTACTTAAAACTTGTGTCTTATTTTCACTTAAGAAAAAAAGTGAAGACATTTTTGGCCAACCCAATATATATTACACAGATGGAATATTACAGATTGCAATAAAACTACAATTGTAGGAAAGCATAAAAATAGCAAAAAGACAAGAATTGCTGCATGTGTCTGCTTGCGTGCACGCATGCACACATGTGATAGTTAAATTGTGTTGAAAGAATTAATAAAAAATTAAAAAAATACCAAATCCAACACATTTACTCATACATGTACTCAATATCATTGTAAATATACGGATTGCATTTTTTTCTAATGAAGTTTCATAGGCACAGGTGTGGCTGAGTGTTAAGAAGCTTGGTTCCCAACCTCATAGTTCTGAGTTCACTCCTACAGTATGGCACCTTGGGCAGGTGTTTTCTATGATAGCCTCGGAAATGGAAAGAGGCTCGTTGTGTGTATGTATGTATGTAGGTATGTATGTATATAGAGAGATCGATAGATACACACACACACATGTATGTGTGTCTTTGTGCTTGTACTTGCCCCACCACCACCACCACCACCACTTGACAACAAGTTTTGGTGTATTTATGTCCCAATAAATTACCAGTTTGGCAAAAGGTACCGATAGAGTAAGTACCAAGCTTAAAATATAAGTATTAGGGGTTAATTCATTCAACTAAAAATTTTTCAAGGTGGTGTCCCAGCATGGCCACATACTCACAACTGAAACAAGTAAGGATAAAAGATAGAAAGATGATGACAAGGCATTTGTCATGGATGAGGTAACCAACCCAGTTCAATCAACCTCAATATCTAACTGGTACTTATTGCTATCGACCCCAGAAGGGAATACAAAGCACAAATGACCCTCAGCCATAGAATTTGAAATGGATGGGAACTAAATAACATAACACTTATCTCTCCTTTTGGTATTTTTCTTTGCTTTGTGCATTTCTCAAGTTGGCAAAGACTGTTACTAATGATTTCTTATATTTGGCATGGCACCAACAGGAGAAAGAAATATTGAACTGTAATATGCTGTTGTGTTGTACCTAACGCTTGGGTGTATTGATTGCAGAGTGAAGAGGCGGGGGAATGAAAGGTAAAATCGAGAAAAAGGTGAGATTTGATCTCAGAAATCTGAGATTAATATCAAATACCAAGGTAGAGTAGTGGTGATGGTAGTGACTCTGGGTGGAGTTAATGTAGAGTTAAGTGCATTTGTGTTTGGAGGAAGGGCGTAGGATTGGAGCTAGGTTGTGCGTGTGTGTGTATGTGCATCTAGGGTGGCTGGCACTATGGTGGTGGTGATTGTGATGTTAGGGGGCTGCAGGTGGCATCCAGCTGTAGAAACCACAATAAATAACAAGAACACGTGTACTATATAAGAACAAAGGTAGCATTTTATTATTGTTGGATCTGAAAGGGAGGCAGGGTTATGGGTTGCCACAGAACCACGCAAACCTTGCTAACATGGAGAGACAGGCATAAAAATGAAGGTAAAAACGAAAATTCCAGGGATTTGGAAAACTTAAGAATTACACTATATAACACTATTTTTGTCCTTGGGTAGCAACTGTTATTTCCTAAGTATGAAAAATGTTTAATATTTCCTTCAAACTTTGCTTCTGTTACATTTATTCAGACCCCAAAGAATCCCTCTCACCACATGGCTATCTTGACCCCCACCCACTACTCCTGCTCATGATCAGAGATGCACGTATTGTCAGTTACTGAGGGACATGCTCAACTGGTTGAGCATGGCCATTCAGATTTCGTTTTCTCCAGATATTGGTCCAAGACGATGGTAACATGCAGCGGTGACACCATGCAAAATGCATCCAGCATGTGCTGCATTATGTCAGTGTAAGAAAGGGATCCCATTCCTAGAAACCATGCCAAGAATTACGACATGCAAGTGAGATTTGTTTAGGTAGGTAGTAACCCTGAATGAGAAATGGACACGATGATGATAATGATGATGATAGTGGTGGTAACCATGGTGATGACAGTGATGATAATGTTAGTGATGAGGATGATGCCAAGTGTATCAAAGACTACATACTCTAACATGCCCTTCTTTATTTGAGGAAGGTATTTGGTAGCTATTTTCTTATCAGCAGGTCAATCAACCATGAACAAGGTTTCCTCGCCAGTTTTAATGCACACAACTGTTTATTACACAGTAAGAGAGTGAACCCTGACCCATTATAAAATGAAAAATGACCCTTCAACCTCACCATCTATCACCTATACAATTTTTACCCAATCTGCTAAATTTCTGAATGGAGAGGAATCTCTTACTGACATTTTGAAAAATCCTACCCAGCCACACACAAATACACACATGTGTGTGTGTGTGTGTGTGTGTGTGCACATATATATAAATATATGCGTGCATGTGTATGTATATATGTGTGAATGTGTGTATATATATA
>NC_069003.1:21385449-21388333 GCF_001194135.2 Octopus bimaculoides
TGTGTGTGTGTATGTGTGTGTGTGCATCGATATGCATGTAGGTATATATATATATATATATATATATATATACATATATATATATACATATATACACACACACACACACACACACACACACACACATATATATATATATACACACATACATGTATATATATATGTATTTATTGTATGCATGTATGTATGCGTGTATATGTATGTATGTATGTATGCACACATGCTCATACATACTAAAACATATGCCTATGAACCGTTCTGAAACAGTCAAGTCAACCATTCCGTCTACGTTCCTCCCCTATCCCGTCACACCAAGAAATAGTCTTTTTAAGGTTTGGGAAATCACAGTAAAAGCATTGAACAAAAACATGGCAGCAAACAGACAACACACACACACCACTGCGAAATATTAACCCAGATCAATAAAGAAACATCAATAGGTAATTTTTCAACTGTCCACTCCAATCACCTCTGGCGTTGTTTTCTGGTTTCCTCTAAGGATCCGTCATCCACACCTTAATACATTAAGTTCTCTTTAATCAATGACCGCCTGTTAAAATTACCATTGCAATTTCTTTACTATAGATGTAGTATAGAAATTATTGTGCAGATGTACAAAATATTCTACATTCAATCTAACACATTTACACATTTTACATGTGGTGTGTTAATATCAGCAAACATCATCATTGAATTGGCATCCATCTCTTTTTTTTGTCTTCTGTCAATAAATATCTCCTATGTTACCTGACAATTCAATAATGTCACAAGACAACAAGTGGAAGACTCTGTTTACTTGCTTGTTTCCATTTTATGTCTGTTTTTCCGTGCTAGCATGGGTTAGATGGATATGGAATTGAGGAATTGTTTTTCAAGTAAGGGATTTGTTATTCCACATGGCTTTGAAAGTATGCAGTCAGTGGACAATATACGGATGTGTCAACAAATACGTAAACAAACACATTCTCATACAAGGGACAATTACACACACATGTTCACACACAGGAAAACAGATAGAGTATGCACACAAGTTTCTTTGCAGTCTCCATCAACCAAATCTACTCACGAAGAGTTGGTCAGCCTGAGGCTATAGCAGAAAATGTCCAAAATGCTATACAGTGGGACTGAACTTGAAGTCATTTGATTCAAAAGTGAACTTCTCAACCACAGAGCCATGCTTGTATGGTTGTTTTAACTTACTAGATATAACAGTTAAATCTCTTTCAAATTCCACCACCTGACTATTTTCAAAAGATGGAACTACATTGGAAAGTGTAGGCTTAGATATATGTGTAGATGAGATGGTCATGGCTGGAACATCTTTCATTGACCTAGATTTAATCAACAACAAATTACTGATACCAACCCACCTGCCCTTGGTCCCATAATACAATCTTCCTATTTTGAAGTGATTTAAATTAAAACTCTCCATTAAAGATATTGTTGATTAGGTTCAAAATCCAGTTTAGAATTGAAACAAAAGGTTTTGTATTCCAACAAGAAAATGGTAAGAAAATGGTTAAACTGATCTAAATTAAGACCATCCTCCATCAAACTTTCATGTAAATTTGTGTTCAAACAGCAGCTTAATAATAGTTTCAAAATTTGGCACAAGGCCAGCAAGTTTGGGGGAGGGGATAAGTTGATTACATCGACCCCAGTTCTCAACTGGTACTTATTTTATCAACCCAAAAAGGATGAAATGCAAAGTCAACCTCAGTGGAATTTGAACTCAGAACATAAAGACCTACAAAATGTCACTAAGCATTTTACCTGGTGTGCTAACAATTCTGCAAGCTTACCATCTCACACCACCAAGAATAATGACAAAATTGTTTTACTAAATTCTTCACTATTTTCAAAATCAATTGAAACAAAGGCAGTGTATTTCAACAGAAACATGATGCCAAAGGGTTAAAAACTGAACTTATATACTGCCATAACTCTTAGATAAGGAATTCTTGGCAAATCCCCAAGAATTTATAATAGACCGTGATTTCAATATGTGACAGATATTCTCTTATACTGAGTCTTTTCCTTCTTTGTCGATAAATTCCAAAAATAAATTGTGGCGTGTGTGTGTGTGTGTGAGCATGTAAGTGTATGGGGTGAGGTGTATAATGGTACAGGAATATATGTTTGTCTGATAAGCAAGTATGTTTGTATGTGTTTCAAGAAAGACAGATTTGAGAAACAGCAAACCAGTGGAATAGAGGAATGGAGAGAAGTGTTTCTTAGAGAAAGAAATACAATATATATCATATTATATATATACATATGTAAATATGTGTGTGTGTAAGTATGTATATATATGTCAATTTATATCTCAATAAATGTGATAAAACTGCCTCAACGACAGCCAAGCCCATAGAAATATATGTGTGTAATATACTGGAAGATATATCATTATGATGGATGTGATATCAGCATGAGGGTATGATATTGATATGACAAATAGGATACGAGATATACAATATATGGGCTAATATTCTGATAGCAAACAAACAAATGTGTGTGTGTGTGTGTGTACATGTGTGTGTACATGTGTTTGTTTTGAAATTTATATTAAAACGTTCCATCATAATTTTAAATCATCTTTCAAGTTCTAAACACTAGCTTAATAATATTATGAAAGCTAGCGACTTTATTAAATTATTAAAATTCTTGATTATTTGTAAAATGGATTAAAATATCTCAGGTGTACATCAGGCGTAACTGTGCGGTTGAGAGATTTACCTAGCAACAGGGTAGATTCAAGTTCCATCCCACTGCATGGCACCTTGGGAAAATGTTTTTTCTTCATTGTCTCAGCTCAACCAAAGATGTGTGAGTAGATTTGATATGCAGAAAGTGAAAGAATGTGTGTGTATAATATTTGCCTATA
>NC_069003.1:21388792-21389508 GCF_001194135.2 Octopus bimaculoides
TGTATATATATATATATATACACACACATACACATACACACACAATGGGCTTCTTTCAGTTTCCATGTACCAAATCCATTCACAAGGCCCTGGTTAGCCTGAGGTTACAGAAGAAGATTCTTACTCAAGGTGCTACACAGCCATGCCTGCACCTATATATACATATATGTACATGTGAGAAGGGATGACCACAAGTTGACATCCTTTACTCTAGAAATCGATTTCTAGTGTAATGGATGTTCACTTAGTGGTCATCCCTTCTCACATGTATGTAATATAATTATTCTGAATTTCCAGAATTTTCTTTATGCTAGGCCACTGGTTTTAAATTGGTGTTAATTAAACTAATATCCAATTTATCACCATTATTATTTAAATTTATATATATATATATATATATATATATATATATATATATACACACACACAGTTATACCAATATTTATGCATAACATTTTATACCGACATGTATTATATAAGTTTGATAAGTGCTTACACATGAAGCCCTTGGCTCTTAAGTCACTCTGTTGCTTCTGCTATATATCATCATCATCATCATCATCGTTTAACGTCCGCTTTCCATGCTAGCATGGGTTGGACGATTTGACTGAGGACTGGTGAAACCGGATGGCAACACCAGGCTCCAGTCCGATTTGGCAGAGTTTCTACAGCTGGATGCCCTTCCTAACGCCAACCACTCAGAGAGTGTAGTGGGT
>NC_069003.1:21391125-21393168 GCF_001194135.2 Octopus bimaculoides
TATATATATATATATATATATATATATATAGATAGATAGATAGATAGATAGATAGATAGATAGATAGATAGATATCGATATTTGACAGGCTTCTTTCTGTTTCCATCTGTCAAGTCTACTCGCAAGGCATTGATCAGCCTGAGGCTATAGTAGAAGACACTTGCCCAAGGTGCCACACAGTGGGACTGAACCTAGAAGCTTGTGGCTGGAAACAAGCTTCTTACTACACAGCCATGCCTGCACCTATATGCACACACACACACACACACACAAGGGGCTTCTTTCAGGTTCCAGTGTCTGCATATAACTTGTGAGATTAAGAGCCTACATTTGGAATGTTCCGCACTAAAATGCAGGTCTGGGGTAAGGTATATTTTTTTTGAGGGTGGATGTCAGGGAGAAGACAGGCAGTTCTCCATGTTTGCAAATCTGCACCCACTTCATGTAATTAGTGCTGTTGTAGGCGTTATCAGCAGAATGTAATGAGCAATTATTTTCCCTGTTTCAGATTGATATTTTATAAAACTAGACACCTCTACTGTTATATTTGATTAGAGATTTACAATATTTTAGATAATTAGACAGATAAGAAATGTTATTAATTTGCTTATTTTTTTTTATCTAATTTCCATTTCCCCCGATTCCCCCCCCCTTTTTATTAAATAAAAATATCTTCCATCTGCTTCAATTTCAATCTACAGCACTTGAGGCCCTGAAAATAATGAATATGGGGGGGGGTGACACATTTAACCCTTTAGCATTCAGATTACTCTGTCAAATGTAATGTCTATTTATTCCCATTGTTCTGAATTTATCATGCAATCTCTTGTAGCTTTGACATTTCAATGATGTCTTAATATAATTATCATCATCCTTTAATGTCTGTTTTGGGTTGGCATGAAGCTGACCAGCCGGGAGAGCTGTCCAGACTCCAGTTGTCTGTTGTGGCATGTTTTCTACAGTTGGATATCCTTCCTAACACCAACCACTTTACAGAGTGTAGTGGGTGCCTATGTATATTTTGTATATTTTTAGAATGACATTGTAGGGTAGGTGTGAGAGGTTAGATCTGGTCAGTTTTAACATAAAACAGGCTGAATATTTGGGCTGGCTAGAGTTGGTTTGAATGCTAATGAGTTAATGAAATCAAGCTCAGAATATTATGACTTATTCTGGCAATACTGGAAAGATCAATGATATAAAGTTAATCTAAGGATTTCAACTTTGAACTATTTTTTCTTATATTTATAACTTTATTAACTCACAATTTTTTCAATTGGTTTAACCCTTTTGTTACCATATTTCTGTTGGAATACACTGCCTTTGTGTTTCAATCAATTTTAGAAATGGTGAATTTAGTCAACTAAGTTTGTCATTAATTTAGCTGGTGTTTGGAATACAGCAAATTTTGATGGAAGGCTTTTTAATTTAGATCACTTCAACCCTTTTGTTACAATATTTCTGCTGAAATACATAGTCTCAGATTAATAATGAATACTTTAGTAAAATAACCTTTTTTGTAAGGAAGCTGGTGTTTAGAATATTAATTAACATAAAATCTTAATGGGAAGTTTTAATAATGATCGCTTTAAGCAGGAGATTTGTATCATAGAATTAGGAACAGTCTGAGGCGGATCGGTATTAGAAGAGTTTAAAAAAAACATCTCTGATCATTCCTTAGTTTTTGTCTACAATATATATATATATATATTGCAGAGATGTATAGAGATAAACATCATTCCCTTTGCTTTGTTGGATACATAAGGTGTTCGTTCTTGTAAGGTGAGGATTTTGTTTATTTATATATATTTTGGTAATATACTATGCTGACGAGTGGAAATTAGATTTCATTCTGGTAATTGTGAAATCGGTCGATACATAGCTGAGTTTTTTAAAAAAAAGGTTGATTTCTTATGAGGGTTGTTTTTCCTTACATTCGGTACTAAAATGTGTTTATTTGGGAAGTCTGTTGTGTGGCATTATTCTGTAGTAATGCCCTTATATAAATATAAACGTGTATATATATATGTGTATGTATGTATA
>NC_069003.1:21393356-21394602 GCF_001194135.2 Octopus bimaculoides
TATATATATATATATATATATATATATGTTTTGATTTTTTTCTGAATGAATTTATTATAATATACCCATAAGAGCAGGCATAGGTTGAGAAACTTACTTTCCAGCCATGTGATTTTAGGTTCAATCCCACTGCAGGGCAACTAAGACCAGTGGATTTGATAGATAGAAACTAAAAGACACCTGCCTGTATGTGTGTGTGTGTAGAGGCAATGCAAAGTAACTGAGACCTTTGGTGATGTGTTGTGCTTGAAAAGACTTTACAAACCAAATAAAATTGTCGTCATTGCCAATGCCGGCGTTACATAACTGGCACCCATTACACTCTTGGAGTGGTTGGCGTTAGGAAGGGCATCCAGCTGTAGAAACCATGCCAAATCAGATTGGAACCTGGTGCAGCTCCAGTCAAACCAGCTAACCCATGCCAGCATGGAAACCAGATGGCAAATGATGATGATGTATATATAAGTAGACTCCAGAAGAGGAGGAGAAACCAGCTAAATAATAGGAAATATAGCCACCACCACCACCAACAACAACAACTAATATTTATAGAATATTTTTGCAGTTTTCCATGACTGTCCACCTATGGGTACCATCTACACACAGACACTGTCTAGATGTAGACATCATTCACAGGTCCAGCGATGATCTTAGTCAAACATAAAAGAGATTTTGACCATTATTTTTATCACACTGAGAGAGACATACAAAACTCTCATTACCTCCTGTAATGTCTCTAAAACTATAAATACCTAATGAGTTTTCTCCATTTTCAAATCGTTAGAGTGATGTGAGTGAGATTTAGCTACTGCTTCTAGCAAGTTGACAGACACATAGAGCCACTCTCATTAGTTACTGTAGTGTATCTTTAATACTCTGTAAGGAACATGGGGCCTGTTTCTGGGTTTCTGTGGCGCATATATTCCTCCTCCTGCCACTGTATGGGATGCTGGTCCATCACAGGGTTACTCCTTTTTATCAGCTGAGTGGACTGAAGCAGCATGAAATGAAGTGTTTTGCTCAAGAACGCAATGTATCGCCCGGACCAGGAATTGCAACCACAATCTTACAATCATTAGTCCGACACCCTAACCACTACGCCATGTGCCTCTGTAATGTATCTAAGACTACATTATCTTATTTCTTTATTGCCCACAAGAGGCTAAACATAGAGGGGACAAACAAGGACAGACAAATGGATTAAGTCGATTACATCGACCCCAGTGCATAACTGGTACTTAATTTA
>NC_069003.1:21394612-21398160 GCF_001194135.2 Octopus bimaculoides
CAAGAGGCTAAACATAGAGGGGACAAACAAGGACAGACAAATGGATTAAGTCGATTACATCGACCCCAGTGCATAACTGGTACTTAATTTATCGACCCCGAAAGGATGAAAGGCAAAGTCGACCTCGGCAGAATTTGAACTCAGAACATAACGGCAGACAAAATACCGCTAAGCATTTCGCCTGGCGTGCTAATGTTTCTGCCAGCTCGCCACCTTAAAGACTACATTATCTAAGACTACATTATCTACTGACCCTCTACCTCACCTTTTTTACAGATGGAAAGCCACAAGAGAAATTTAGCTGCTATTTCTAGCAGGCCAATTCCTTGCTGGCTCTGTAACCTTTTTAGTTGTTGTTGTTGTCGTTATATCCATCTAATATTTAATAGTGAGGCGCCAACACTCTTCCACCACTTAAAACATGAGCTTTTGAGCCAGATTTGGTTTTGTGGATTTGGTTTTGATATCAAAGCAAGAAGAGACTTCATTGCTAGCAGCGTCTAATGCTGGAGTTTAAAAACAGAGTTAAATTAACTCTGGTTATGGTGGAAGGAAAAATCTTAAGAAAAATCAGACAAGGGAGGATTAGAAGATAAAAGAAAAGAAAAAATAGAAAAGAAAATCTCAAAAGCCAAAAATCATCTAAAATGGGGTCCGCAGTGGTGGAGGAGGAGAGATGGATGAAAAATATGAAAACCTCTTTTATTTGAGAAGTACGCATGATGTATGTAAGTACGTTGTGTTTGTGTGGTGCATGCCATGACAGATGCATTACATTGTGTACGCACGACATATGCACATCATGTGTGCATGTTTTCATTCGAGACTGCAAGGCACCATGCACAATATTCTTGGATTGAAAGACAGATTTATTGCCAAATAAACCTTGAAATACAAAGTAACAAAAGAAAATTGATTTTAGCTTCCATCATCTGCAACCACCCCCACCCCCTGCCACTTCCACCACTCTCTGTGCCCCCACCCCCACCACCACAACCTACTCCTTACAAAACTTACATTTACTGTAAGCTTGTGTTTGTGCTTGTTTTAGTTCTTTCCAAGTATGTATTCGTATAAATGTATATTTGGATAGAATAGATTTGTGTGTATACATTGCTAACTAAACCACACCATAAGTTGCCTAGTTGAGAATATGCATGCGCAGAATAGTGTATGCGCAAATGCATACACAGACACATGTGTATAAGAATGTAGATGAGCCAGGCGCACAGTCAAATCTGGCCGTATGTAGTATATGTACAAACAAGCATCTCTTTTCCTCTGTACACAAACATATAAATGCATGCGAATGTGTGTTAATATTAATACACATCTCAGGAGAGAGATAAATACATCGGAAGAAAAAAGGAAAACAAATGAGAGAGCAAGACAGAGAGAGAAAGAGAGAGAGAAAGAGAGAGTGAGAGAGAGAGAGAGAGAGAGAGAGAGAGAGAGAGCGAAAGAGATGAAGAGAGAAGGTCTCAGAAAATGAGAGGGATAGAAAAAGGGTGAGAGAGAAAATAAGGGGAAAGAAAACAAGGAGAGAAAGAAGTATCATCAACGAACCTTTCAAAAGGTCGTTTCTTCACATAATTCTCCCGGACATATTCCATTAGTTGCTTCTGTGTCTTACCACTATACCTGTAATATAAGTGGGAAAAGAAAATAATAGAGAAACAGATTAGTACAAGCACTGCAGTAATACACATATAGAAATAAAAACATACACACACATATATATATATATATACAGGGTGTCTCAAAAGTCACTGATGGGTTTCAATTTTTAATAATTCCTTAACTTTACAAATGCATGCATGAAATTTTGATACAACATAAAGGACATAAGTCAAATTTTGCAACACCACTACATCACATATGAAAAATGACATCGCTTAAATGGCAGCCATTTTCCCCTTTGCACGCCCGTGCTCTTTCCAAAGCTTGCACCATAACACCCTCAAGAGTTTCAGACCCCACTTCTCTGATTTCTCTATTGATGTTCTCCTTCAGTTGCACCAGAGTTTGTTGTAAATATATATATATATCTCTACATATACATGAACATATATATATATATATATATATATATATATATACATATATATTCGCTGAATTTTTTTTCTCCGTGTTTTCTCCGTATTCTTTCTGTTGAAGAGCATAGCTCGAAACGTTAAAGACTTTCTGTATTCCCGAGCGTTATACTAATACATCCTTTTGTTGTTTACACCACCTGTCCTCATCTGTTGTTTTTTTTTCGTAAATTCTCCCATATATATATATATTTCTTTTACTGCAGTCATGCTGGAGGACTGTTTTGAAGGGTTTAGTCAAACAAACTGACTCCGGAAGGTAACTTTTACTTGTTAGAGCCATTAAACTGAGGTCATACTGGGGCACCACCTTGAAGAATTTTAGCCATGTGAATTGACCCCACTACATATATTTTTAAAGCCTGGTACTTATTCCTTCGGTTTATTTTGCCAAACTGCTAAGTTACAGGGACATAATACACACCAACATCAGTTGTCAAGCAGTCATGGGGGACAAACAGATACACACACACACACATATATGTATATATATATACACACACATATAAAATAGACGTCTTTCAGTTTCCATCTATCAAATTCCACTCAACAAGGATTTGGTTGGCCCATGGCTATAATAGAAGACACTGGCCTAAGGTGCCATGCAGTAGGACTGAACCCAAAACTATGTGGTTGGGAAGCAAACTTCTTACAACAGAGCCACACCTGATTTTTTTTTTTTTAATTTGGTACTTATTCTATCAGTTTCTTTCGCTGAACTGTGAAGTTACAGAGATGAAAACAAACATAACCAACACCAGTTGTCAAGTTGTGGTGGTGGGAGAAGGGAAACAAACAAACAAACAAACATTAAGATATATTTATTTATTACTGACAGGCTTCCACACAGGCTCCACTTGCCAAATTCATGGGGAGCCTCAAACTTTGCTACAGAACACTTGCCCAATGGGCTGTGTAGTGGGACTGAACCTGAAACCATGTGGTTGCAAGGTGAGCTTCTTCACTACACAGCCATGCCTGATTCTGTGTGTATGTGTGTGTGTATGCACATAAGTGCAGGCGTGGGTGTGTGGTAAGAAGATTGCCAGGCAGTGAGCTGGCAGAAACATCAGCACATCGGGCGAAATGTTTACCAGTATTTTGTCTGCCGCTACGTTCTGAGTTCAAATTCTGCCGAGGTTGACTTTGCCTTTCATCCTTTCGGGGTTGATTAAATAAGTACCAGTTACACACTGGGTCGATATAATCGACTTAATCCATTTGTCTGTCCTTGTTTGTCCCCTCTCTGTGTAGCCCCTTGTGGACAATAAAGAAATAAGGAGATTGCTTTCCCAACCACATGGTTCCAGGTGTGTGACATGGTTCCCACTGTGTAACACCTTGGGCAAATGTCTTTTACTGTAGCCTTGGGCCAACCAAAGCCTTCTGAGTGGATTTAGTAGACGGAAAGAAACCAGTCATATATATATATATATATATATATATATATATATA
>NC_069003.1:21398333-21401671 GCF_001194135.2 Octopus bimaculoides
CTATGTGCCCCCCCCCCTCACCGCTTGACAACAAGCGTTGGTGTGTTTATATCCCCATGATTTAATGGTTCAACAAAAGAGAATGACAGAATAAGTAATAGGCTTAAAAAATATGTCCTGGGGGGGGAGGGGTCGATTTGTTTGGCTATATACACATACAATATATACAACATAGATAGGTAAATACATTTTATAGATATACACAGTGAGACCTTTGGAGATATGCTGTGATTGAGAAGACCTGGCAAGTAAAGTGAGATCACAGCCGTGGCCGATGCCAGTGTTGCATAACCGGCCCATTTAAAAGTACCTTTGAAGTGTTGGGTTATATGATGTGCTTGAGAAGACCTGTTGAGTCAAATGAAATCGAAATTGCAGTCGTGGTCAGTGCCACCTGACTGGCACCTGTACTGGTGGCATGTAATAGGCATCATTCGAGCATGGGTCAATGCCAGTGCCGCCTGACTGGCTCTCCATGCTGATGGCACATAAATGCACCATCCAAACGTGGTTGATGTCAGTGCCCCCTGACTGGTTCCCATGCCAGTGGCATGTAAAAATCACCCACTACACTCTTGGAGTGGTTGGTGTTAGGAAGGGCATCCAGCTATAGAAACCTTGCCAGATCAGATTGGAGCCTGGTGCAGCCTACTGGCTTGCCAGTCCTCAGTCAAACCGTCCAACCCATGCCAGCATAAAAAGCAGACGTTAAATGATGATGATGATGATGATGATGATGATGATGATGATGATGATGATAGACATACATACAGATGGATGGACAGATGGATAGATATAACATAGTTTAAAAAATTATGTACAAAGATTCTATATTCAATCAGCCATGTCTGGTAGTACTTGTTAGATAAAAACCAATTTTCTACAATGTGATAATTATGCATGGAATTTACTCAGGCACCAAAAAGTACTTAAAATTCCATATACACTTTACACATTGTTAATGTTTTATTTGTTATTTTTGTTTGTTTCTTTTTTTTTTTGGCTGCCAAGCAGAACCAAGGTCAGGAACATAGATAAATGTATATTTATAACACATTTATCTATCTTGAAGGGTTGTGTATTTTCATAGGCTTATCTCAGAAGGCTTTTATATACATTCACATGATGATAACAACATGCCTCCACCTGGGTTCACCGTTCGCTGCATTCACCTCTAACTCTATCCATCCAACTTTCTCTCTTTTCATACAATTGTAAAAGAGACCGATAGAATAAGCGCTAAGCTTAAAAAATAATAAGTTTTGGGGTTGATTCATTCAACTAAAAATTCTTCAAGGCAGTGCCCCAAAATGACTCCAGTCTAATAACTGAAACAAGATACATATATATATATATATATATATATATATATATATGTATCCACGCACACACACAAGAAAAGTCTGAACATTGATTTTAAGTCAGCATCTACACCCTAAAGGCTGCGAGCTGGCAGAAACGTTAGCACAGCAAGCGAAATGCTTAGCGGTATTTCTTCTGCCGTTACGTTCTGAGTTCAAATTCTGCCAAGGTCGACACTGCCTTTCATCCTTTCAGGGTTGATAAATTAAGTACCAGTTACGCACTGGGGTCGATCTCATCAACTTAATCCGTTTGTCTGTTCTTGTTTGTCCCCTCTGTGTTTAGCCCCTTGTGGGCAATAAAGAAATAAGAAGCTACACCCTAAATCAGAGACCTTTTTTTTATCAAAAACTTCCCCATCCACCCTGTCCGATTCTCTGGACCAGTTCTCTGATGTTCATCTCCCTGTAAGTCAAGGATATGCCTCTGACATCTCTTCATCACCAACTTCCCTCCTTTTCCAACCGTGGCAGCTATGTATCTCCTCTACAACAAGATACCTCTTTCAGTTCCTTTGTCATATTTTAACTTCTCATCACCTGGTATAAAACCAAGTCCTTCAATACTACAAAGTCCCCAGTTGTGGAGTCCAGTCTTGCAAGTTACTTGTTGACTTCACTAGTGCTAGTGTCGTGTATAAGGCACCCAGTACACACTGCAAAATGGTTAGTGTTAGGAAGAGCATCCAGCACAGAAGACATGGCAAAGCAGATACTGGTGCTTGAGGTAGGCCTCTGGTTTGGTAAACCCTGTCAAACCATCCACCCTATGCCAGTTTGGGTTGGATGATGATGGTGATCACACACACACACACACACACTTTGTACACACCTTTTTCTGTATCTAAATATTCTAGCACAATAGAAACAATCATCTGTAATGTATGGTGTAATCACCAATTAAAGATATGATTTTCTCCATTCTTATTCTTGTTGTTTTATACTCTGAATTTCTTGAAATTCTTCTAAGTGATATTTGGATTAACTTGTCATGCATGAACAATTACCTTGGATTTTTATTCTACTTACATTTATTGGTATCTGATGGTTGAATATAGCTAATCAAATTCATTTAGCATAAGTGTGTTACAAATAGCTACATGGATTTATTAATACCTTTCACTTCTTCTTATATATATATATATATATATATATATATATATATATATATATATATATATACATATGTAACTCAGTTGACCTTCATACTGGTACGAAGGAATAAACATCCCACTTTAGTCCATCCACTAATGTTGTATCGCCTGAAGAAATGAATCGATGATGATAATCAACTGGATGCTCACAGTTATTACAGACTACACTGTAATCATTCCAGGAATATGGACTCTGATCTTAAAAGTTATGTGATTTCTGGAAATGTGCATAGCGATGCATTAAATGTTTATAAATTCCATCCTAGGATTATTGGTATTATCATTATAAGTATTATCATTATTATTATTATTATTATTATTATACATCTGTGTGTGTGTATAAACACACACATGTAAATAAGGTTAAAATCCAAGGTGTGTCCTCTTGAAGCACACCTGCTTATTCCAGTATTCCAAATCTGTATGTAGATGTGAAGTATGCATAAGAGTTGAAAAATACTGGGAAATATTTTCTGTAGATTCAAAATGTCAAAACAGGAGATTGGAAAATTTTTGGGAATATAACCAAAATCTTTTCCAATCTCCTCTTTTGATATATGTATGTATACACACACACACACACACACACACACACATATAACGTAAAAGGCATCTGTGCTGGTTGGTGACATGTAAAAAGACAACCAGTATGCTCTGTAGAATGGTTTGGCATTTCTTAAACCCATCAGTAGAAACGAAGTGAAAACAGACAACTGGAGCCTGGAGCAGCTCTCCAGCTCTGGTCAAACAGTCTAACTCATGCCAGCATGGAAAACGAACATTCAATGATGACAATCATGATTATATATATATATATATATAT
>NC_069003.1:21402382-21403174 GCF_001194135.2 Octopus bimaculoides
TATAGAAAACCTTTCTCAATAAATTCCGCCTGACACATGCAAACTTGCAAAAGTGGATATTAAAAGGGCGCTGCTTTATATATATATATATATATATATATATATATATACATGTGTGTGTGTATATCAAGCCCAAGTGTGTTTACCTGCATCACTTTCTCTGTTGGACTTAGTCTTTGTTAAAGACTTTGCAGTGTAAGCTCAAATCATTTCAGCACAGCTGTTTTCTATATTGAGCATCTTTGGATCATGTATGTGAGTTTGTGTATGCATGTGTGTGTGTATGTGCAGATTTGTATGCTTTGATTTCTGTATGTCTTCTCATGCATATACTTGCATATCTATATATGTATGTGTATGTATGTAGGTCTGTCTGTCTGTCTGTCTGTCTTTCTGCATGTATGTTTGTGTGTATGCATGTATGTATGGATGTATGTATATTTCCAATGTATTTGCTTTTAACTGTTCTACCAATTCTGAAACAGAGGACATGATCAAGTGATATGTAATTAAATGACAAAAAAATTCTGCAATTAAATCAACCTCCTCAGTGTCATTGTCACTTACCGATATGACGACCCTCGACTCACAACACGGGTTTTATTCCGTGGCAGTTTTTTCACTGTGTGGCATCGAAAGAATGCATGGTGTTCTATACATTTCTTCCAGAATCCTTTGCATTCATTCCGACTCTCAAAGAAGAATTCCACTATATCCTTGTAGTAACCCTGAGCAAACAGAAAGAGAGAGAGAGAGAGATGAAGACAAAGGTGAATAAGAGACAATTAAGGT
>NC_069003.1:21403184-21403561 GCF_001194135.2 Octopus bimaculoides
ATAGTCGCTGCTATAATCTGTTTTCCAAGGTTCCTTCATTGGAATTTCAATGGCAACTGAATATTTTTGAATGTATGTATGTGTACGTGCAGATTTGTATGTTTTGATTTCTGTATGTCATCTCATGCATATATTTGCATATCTATATATGTATGTGTATGTATGTAGGTGCGTCTGTCTGTCTTTCTGTATGTATGTTTGTGTGTATGCTTGTACGTATGGAATTGTATTCCGAAATATCATCGGACTATGGATAACTAAATTACAACAGGTATATAGTCCATTTTTTGTATTACAGTGCATCGTTGTACTATTCAAAACTTTTTTATTCTTTACAAACAATACACAATGCTTCAAGCGAACTACAATACTCTCCT
>NC_069003.1:21404715-21407393 GCF_001194135.2 Octopus bimaculoides
TGTAGTTTGGAATCAGTAGTTCTTTGACTGCTATTTCTGAATTTTCAGTATGTTGGAGAAGCAACTCAATTGCTAATCCCTGTATATTTATGATGATATATATATATATATATATATATATGCAAACCATTTTGTTTTTACATCGATGAATAAAACTGGGGAGTAATTAAAATTTTTTTAAAGGAATACCTGGTTAATGTGAGAGCCATTTCCATAGACTACATAGCAGGGTGCTGTATAGTCTTTTACACTGTTTTGGTTGACCCAAGGCCATAATGAAAGACATGTGTCCTCAATATGGCTGTCCAATAGGAATGAGCATGGAATCATGGGATTGTGAAACAAATTCAGCCATGTTTGTTTATGACTAAATTAATTCGTAGCAGCATGAAATGTTTTAAATACAGAATACTGAGTGTGTGCATGTGTGTGTGTCTAAGAGAATGAGAGTGTGTATGTGTATGAGTGAGAAAGAGTGTGAGTGTGTGCATGTATGTCAAAGAGAATCAGAGTGTATATGAGTGTATTTGTGAGTGAAAGGGTGTGCTTGCATCTATGTATGCATGTGAGTAAGAGAGAGAGTTTAAGTGTGAGTGTATGAGACTGTGTGTATGAGTGCATGTGTGTGTGTGTGTGTGCGTGTGTGTGTGTGTGTGTGTTAGTGAAAACTGTGCATGTATGTTTGTTCCTATTATAAAAGTAATTTGTCATTTTGCTGTGTGAGCAGTCATGTTTAGTTAATCCTTTCTCACCATCCAACATACACCAGTTGCTGTGGATTTGTCAATTATCAGTAAACAGCAATAAATAATTCAAAACTATATCACACTCAACTGGCCCTTCTCTTTTGTGCGGATATTTGACCTGCTAGAAGCAGCAGTCGAAACTTACTGTTCAAGTGATTTTGTTCCTCATGCCACCACCATGTGTTCTTATGTTGGCAACAACAAAAGGAAGCAAATAAAAGCCAGGCTATTTGGATAAGGAGCGCTCTTCTGAATCATATGGTTTCCAGTTCAGTCCCACTCTTTTACTCTTTTACTTGTTTCAGTCATTTGACTGTGGCCATGCTGGGGCACCACCTTTAGTCAAGCAAATTGACCCTAGGACTTATTCTTTGTAAGCCTAGTACTTATTCTATCAGTCTCTTTTGCCGAACCACTAAGTTATGGAGACGTAAAGACACCAGCATCGGTTGTCAAGCGATGTTGGGGGGACAAACACAGACACACAAACATATACACACACATACATGCATATATACGACGGACCCCCTTCAGCTTCCGTCCACCAAATCCACCCACAAGGCCTTGGTTGGCCCGAAGCTATAGTAGATGACACCTGCCCAAGGTGGTCAAGTGTTTTCTATTATAACACCAAGCTGACTAAAGCTGTGCAAGTGGATTTGATAGAAGGGAAATTGAAAGAAGCCAGTTACACACACACACACACAGAACCATGCTTGCATCTATATACATACATATGAGGCATGATTAATTGAAAATAATGTGAATAACTAATCAGTGTGTGGTTTAGTGGTCAGGGTATTTGGCTCATGATCATAAGGCTGTGAGTTCAATTCCTGGTGAAACATTATATCCTTGAGCAAGACACTTTATTTCATATTGCTCCAATCCACTCAGCAGGCAAAAGGGAATTGTTGACAGTGAATGGATGTGTAAAACATGGTGTCACTAAAGGTGGCTTGATCAGCTCACACACACACAATAACAAAATAACAAAAGGCAGCAATGACTCCAATAAGAATAATAACGATTTCAAATTTTGACACAAGGCCAGCAGGTTTGGGGAATGAGCTAAGTAAGTCATCTATATCAACCCCAGTACTCAACTGGTACTTATTTTATCACCCCTCTCCACCCCCAAACAGGATGAACGTCAAAGTCAACTTCTGCGGAGTTTGTGACTCAGAATGTAAATATGGATGGGAGGCTGCTAAGCATTCTGCTTGGCATGGTAACAGTTCTGCCAGCTCACCGCCTTTAACAACAACAACAACAGCAGCAGCAGCAGCAGCAGCAACAACAACAACAACAACAAGCACAACACAAAAAAAAAGAAAGAAAGAATACTTACATAGTTTTCAGGATGAAGCTTGATCAGAAATTTTTTGCGTTTGAAACTTAGTTTTCTAATTTTGGCCCATGAAAATGTGTTGATTTTAGTCAGGTTTTGGAATACAACAATACCCATGTGTGCTACCGATAGACTAAGATGAACGCCTTCATGGTCCTGTGGGGAGAGAGAGAGAGGGAGACAAAGTGAGAGAGAGACAAAGTGAGAGAGACAGACAAAGTGAGAGAGACAGACAAAGTGAGAGAGACAGACAAAGTGAGAGAGAGAGAGAAAGTGAGAGAGAGAGAGAAAGTGAGAAAGTGAGAGAGACAGAGTAGCAAAACAGAGATTAGACAGAGAGAGCTGAGACAGAGAAGGCAGAGAATGAGAGAGTAAGAGACAGAATAGAGAGAAGAGAGAGGAGTTACAAAGGAAAGGAGAGGAAAGAAAAACAGAAAGTGAAAATGTGTGCGCATTTATGTAGAATTAACAAGAAGGACAATGACAACAATAACAGCAATAAAGTTGAAGATGATTAGGAGAAGAATGGTTAGGAGACTGTTGTTGATGTAAGAACCGTTTTATCCATGTCTGGGTATCTC
>NC_069003.1:21407550-21411364 GCF_001194135.2 Octopus bimaculoides
TGATGACGATGATGATGATGATGATGATGATGATAAACTGTGATATTTGTGGTGGTGTAAAGAGTGATGACGACAAACAATGGTCATTGTTCATGGTACCGGCAATGATGACAGAGATAGGAGCAACAATGGCGATGGTTGTAACAATGGTAATGATGATGATGATGATGATGATAGTAACGATCCTCAATGCTTGTGATGACAATAACATTGTCAGCAGCATTAATGACAATGAAGGTGATGATGGTGATGATGATGGTGGTGATGATCGTGATGGTGACAGTACCATTGACAACGACAATAACAACAGCAATAATATTGAAGGAGAAGGATGATGACAAATGCTTAAGTCCTTTACATCACTACCAGTCTCCTCCTCCTCCTCATCATCATCATTATTATTATTATTATCACAATAATGAGAAAGACTCAAAACTGCTATCAAAAAAAAAAAAAACTTAAGTAATCAAAAAAGAAAGTGGCAATGAAATGAAATGAAATTACAACAACAGCAGCAGCAGCAGCAACAATACCATGATTTAAATATCAAGTTTCTGAAATCTCCTCACTCCTACCACCAAAAAAAGAAGAAAAAAAAAAACCAAACAAGAAGAATAAAAAGGAACCTAATTAATTATAAGAAAAAACTCTAAAATTTCCTTCAGAACTCACCTTCGCTGGAAAATTTCGTATTCCATATTGTTCTACTTTCCTTGCTGTATCTAATAAATTTAAGTCAGCCTCCGAAGGACCTTGGCCACTGAACACAGCAACAGGAGATAGAAAGACAAACACAGAGAGTAAAGAGAGAGAAAAATTAATAAATAGAGAGAGAGTTTGTGATACATGTTGATTTATTACATGTCACACATGGAGTTACTTGTGTGTGTATACATCACATAGGCACACACAATGTTACAAAGAGACCTCATTACTTACATGTTACACAAACCATCTACAAGGCTACTCATAAGTTACATGTCACACAGAAGTAAAACTATAAAGACATATTTGCTACATTGGTGTGTACTTGTCACAAGTGATATAATGAGTGACAGAGGTTTGTGACTTACATGTGATACAATATGAAGCAAAGAGAATAATTTTCTAATATGTTTGATACAAAATTCGTCACAATGTAACTTGTGCCCTTGATATACACATACACAAAGAAATACACATGTGGCACAAAATGTTATTAACTAGAACTCTGTTACTTGTGACAAGAGAAATTTACCTAAAGGTGAGGATGATGTAACAGTGTTGCAAAATGTTACACAGACCTAAAAATGTATTATTTAGCATAAAGTGTGCCACAAGGTTTCATGAGATCTTGTGGCAGATCAATGCAGGGAGCATCTAAACCAATAGTTCTCAACCAGGGTCCATACATGACTTTTTGGGACCCAAACTAACAAAACAGTAAACTGGGGACCCACGGTAGTATTTTAAGGGTCCACAAAAAGTTTTGCTTTAGATGTATTTACTGCAAGAAACAGCCAGGTTTCTTTCCCTGACATTTATAGTTCATCCTATGGAAGTGAATGAGTGAATTGAATAGCAAAATGGGAATTCTGAAAGAAGTATCTTTAAGATTAGTTCTTAAACATCGAATGGCTATAGGGGGCCACAAGAATAAAATAGTAAACAAAGGGATCCATAATGGGGTTCTGAGAACCACTGCTTTAAATGGTTGCTCGACCTGCTAGAAACAGCAGCTAAATCTCATCCAAAATTACATCCTGGCAGTTTTTAGTTTGTAGTAGAAAAGAGAGTTTTAGCTCTTCATAAAATGCACTTGCCATGCCTTAGGCCCTCAATTTCTACTGGAAGATACTAGTGTGTAAGGATGTGGTTGTAACATTTGGCATACTCAAGGCATTTTAAAACCTGGGTGGGTTGGTCGGTATCAAATGGTTGTGTGATACAAAGAGTTACATTAAACAACAGAAGAAATTCTTCATTATGTAACACAGCATCATTAAACAGAACTTGGAGTATATGGCCTGGTCACATGTACCATGTTTGCACTAATTGATTTGGGTGCTTACATAGTCATGAGTAGACATAGACTCCCTCTCGACTCTCCCACCCTTTGATCTAGTGCCACACTTAAGATGTGGTACAAATAATTAACAATTACACAATCAAGAAATCATTATGTAACCAATGTTACAAGTGTCACAAGTACCATCAAAGAGATTACTCATGGAATACAACAGTAAAAAACATAGATCATCTTTACATAACACAAACAATGTTACATATGTGACAAACAGTGTCAGACCTGTATCAAACAAAAAAGTAACATCAAACTTGTATGTAATACAACAGTAACAAAAAAGACAATCTTCATGTAAGACAAGCAATATTACATCTGTGTCATAATATGAAACAACATTAAACAGGAGAAAGAGAGTAGAGTCACTCACATGTGTTGTCTGTGATATTCCATAATCTTAAGATCGAGATCAGGAGATTGATGAGGCACAAATTTATGGAGACTCAAATAGGATTCATCTAAATATTCGTCTTCTAAGAAGTCACCAATTTCAGCTGAAGATTAAAAAGAAATATTCACATATTTAGAACTCAACAATTCTCATTCCCATTCCATCGTCACCATCATTTAATATCCCTATTCTATGCATTGTTCTAAACATTCACAACTGTCTGATGATCTATTACCTGAAACCTTGAGTAACAGTTTAAGTCTTTTCAGCTTTAACAAAACATTATATGTATACCATCATCATAATCATTTAACCTATTACCTCCCATAATTATATTGACTGGAATTTTTGAAACTTTGATTTCTAGCATAAAACAGCCTTAGATACACCCTGGAATGATAAAAATAACATTTCAAATAGAAATAAGTGAGATATTGGGTGAAAAATTAGCAAACCTCATTTGAATATCAGAGAAATATACCTAGTAGATATAGCAAAAAGTTTAGATATGTGTAAATATTGACAGATAATTACGAAATTTGTAATTTTTAAGTGAGCTCATATGAGATCACTGGTAGGTAATGGGTTAACATATATTTCCCCATCCTAGCCATAGGTTGGACAGTTTGACAGAATTCAGCAAGCCACAGGGCTGTGTTGAGCTCTGGTAGCTGCTTTCACATGGTTTCTACAGCTGGATGCACTTCCTGATGCCAACCACTTCACAGAGTGTAACTGTGCACTTTCTAGGAGTTGCCAAGTCACATGTAAAACAAGACTCTCCTTGACTGAGAGGCTGTAGTATTGAAGAAGGTGGCTTTATGCCAGGTGATGAGGAGTTGAAGTATGATAAAGAGACAGGAACAAGAGTCTTGCAGTAGAGGAGAAACATGGCTACTCCAGTTGGAAAAGAAGAGGGGGGGTGTTGAAAAGGCATCAGGGCATACCCTTAAGTTACAAGAAAATCAACATTAAAGAAACAGTCCAGAGTATTGGACAGGGTACATCTAGATAGATAGATAGATAGATAGATAGATAGATAGAAAGAGATAGGTAGATAGATAAAGAGATATACAAACAGATATAGATAAACAGGTAGATAGATATAGATGGATGGATGGATGGATGGATGGATAGATAGACAGATAGAGACAGACAGACAGACAGATAGATAGATAGATAGATAGACAGAGACAGTTAGACAGAAAGATAGACAGAGAGATAGATAGACAGAGAAATAGATAGACAGAGACAGATAGACAGAGAAATAGATAGACAGAGAGATAGATAGACAGAGACAGATAGACAGAGAGATAGATAGTCAGAGAGATAGATAGACAGAGAGATAGATAGACAGAGAC
>NC_069003.1:21413432-21415932 GCF_001194135.2 Octopus bimaculoides
AAATAATAGGGGGCTGAGGACGGAACCTTGGTATATATATATATATATATAAATATATGTGTGTGTGTGTGTATCACCACTGTCATCAACATTTTACATCTGTTTTCCATGCTGGCATGGGTTAGATAGATTGACAGGATCCAGCAAGCTGCAGGGGCTGCACCAAGCTCCAGAGTCAGTTTGGCATGGTTTCTATAACTGGGTACCCCTCACTTTACAGTGTGTACCGGGTGCTTTTTTCAAGCCACCAGCACTAATAGGGTTGCTACGTAATTTGCAAAACAGAAAAAAAAAACAAAAAAGAAAACAGAGAAAAAGATAAAAACCTCCATCGCTAAGCACTGGGTGGGGTGGAGAGAGTATTTGAAAGGGAGGGGTGGCTTGATGTCAGGTTTTGAAAGGTTAAAATATAATAGAGGGACAAGCATAGGTGTCTTGTTTTAGGGGACACATACATGACTACTCTGCATTATATAAGGATAAAACTGGTAGTGATGTTGAAGCTGGGTGCCAGAGCAAAGTCTCAATGTACAAGAAGGTGAACATAAGAAGTGATCAGAAGCGGGTAGTTTCATAAGAGTGTGAGGAGAGAGATGGGGGTAGATGTAAATGTATTGAGTAATGAACAAGGGTGGAGGTGAAACTGATGGGAAATACTGGTAGGGAGAAGGGTATGGTGTGGGAGATAGAAGTGGCTCAGGACAAGGTGTAGGAGGGATACGTAGTGGTGAGGAGGGATATTTAGGGTACATAAGAGTGGCATGATGCTGGATATGAGAGGGTGCAGAAAAATAATAGGCATGTGAGGTGTTACAATGAGTATAGCAGAGAAAGAGAGATAACTCAAGACACAGATGGGAGGTGATCAGGGAAAATAGTGTGGGTGAGGAAGGAAGAATAGTGGGGATAAGGGAAAGAAGTGGTTCCAAGAGGGTAGAGGTAACCGGTAAAGCAACAGAAGTAATATGTGCCAATGCTTCCCTCAAATAATTTCAGCCACCAAGTAGTGCTACAGAAGAGTGATGGAGGGCTGGCTGTTAGGGGAATGAGATGTAGGGAATGCTTGAATGGATTTACAAGCAGAAACAGAACTCTGCTGTTGTGGATGGGTCTGCTCAAGCACAGCAAATTGCCAGTCATCTTGGTCCTTCATCATCTCCTTCATAAGGCTCAGCATCTTGAGGTCCACCTTCCATACATCATCTCATACCTTCCTAGGTTTCCATTCTCCATAATCTCTATCCACTTTGAGCAACTGGCACTTCTTGATGCAGCTGTTCTCATACATCCACATCACATAACCACACCAGCACAGTCTTCTCTCTTACTCATTATATCTGATTCCTCTGATGCTTAATTTTTCTCTCAATGCTTTAACACTTTGCCATACATGCCCACTAACATTACACATCCATCAGAACATACTAACTTCATCCCCCTCTAGTCTTTGCACGTCTTCTGCATTCAGTGCCCATATTTCACTTCCATACAGTGTGTATGTGTTTATGTATCTATACATGTATGTATGTACATGTGGTATGTATGTATGTGTATGCATAAGTGATTATATCTAAACATGCATATACACACACATACAGGTACATGCATATATACGCACATAGACAGACACACACACAGAAATATATACATATATAAAAACATACACAGACACACACAAGTTGTCCCAAATGTCATCAAATAGCAGAAAGTCTAATTAAACATTTCTGTCTGTTAATTATTTATGGTAAATTTAATTAAAGTTTATTAATATTTTAAACCTATCTAGTCACCTGCTACACAGGTGTGTGAGCTTGTATCTATGCACACGCAACACACGCTTAATACATGTCTAGATAGACATATACACATCAATACATACTGACGCGCATGCACACACACACACACACACACAAACAGATAAGAAGCTTGCTTCCCAATAACATGGCACAGGGTTCAGTCCCACTGTGTGGCATCTTGGGCAAGTGTCTTCTGTTACACTTCCACCATAGCTTCAATCAAATTAGAGTCTTGTGAGTGGATCTGGTAGATGGAAACTGAAAGAAGCCCATTATGAGTGGGTGTATGTGCAATTTGGTGTCCCCTAGTCTCAACACCATGTGATTATTGTGTCCCCATTATACTGATGGTGTCCTTCATGACCAACTTTCTGTGAAAACAAGTCCAGCCATGAGGAAAAGGGTGACTGGAAGGACATCTGGACATAGAAAATCTGCCTCAACAAATTACACCTGACTGATGCAAGCATGGGGAAGTGGATGTTAAGACAATGGGAAGGCAATATGGCTTAGCAGTTAAGGTATTCAGCTCACAATCATAAGGTTATGAGTTTGATTCCTGGCAGCACATTGTGTCCTTGAGCAAGACACTTTACTTCAAGTTGGCAAAAGGAGTAGGACCTGCATTTTAAAGGAGCTAGCCTTGTTGCACTCTGTTCCATGCTGAATCTCCCTGAGATCTATGTGAAGGGTATGCGTGTCTG
>NC_069003.1:21417376-21417540 GCF_001194135.2 Octopus bimaculoides
CACACACACACACACACACACACACGTTCTGCCCCTTCCCTCCAACCTCCATTTATTCACACAGTTCAAGACAACATCTCTATCTAACCTATCACAATTATGATTGCTGTGAAACATCTGCACAATAAGCCATAGCTGTTGTGCATCTGAGCAAATTTCATTAA
>NC_069003.1:21418721-21422106 GCF_001194135.2 Octopus bimaculoides
CAGACGAGGTTGAAGTGCAACGAGTAGATATACCAACATGGTAGAACCGACTTAGGAATAATAAATGGAGGCCTCCAGATGTCAAGCAGACAGGAAGAAGCATAAAAGGATGTGATGTGGAAAGAGAGGAGGCGGTAGGAGTTGACATGAAGAAGGGTATCTGGTTGCAGAGGGGTACCTCAGGAAATTTCATCCAATGCACAGCAGAGTGGGAAAAGTGGGTGCAAAAATGATGAGGAGGAGGAGGATGTAAGGTGACTTTTCTGTCAGGTAGAGCAACCTCATATAGAGTCCATGGTTGTCAAGAAGTTTTGAAAACAGTGGGGAATAGATATGAAGAAGTGAAATAAGTATATCTTTAAATGTGCTGTACAGGAAGAAAACTAATGAGAAAAATAGTGAAGGCACATGGCTCAGTGGTTAGAGCATCGGGCTCACAATGATGAGGTAGTGAGTTCAAGTCCCAAATTGGGCAGTGTATTGTGTTCTTGAGCAAGACACTTTATTTCACATTGCTCCAGTTCACTCAGTTGTAGAAATGAGTTGCGACGTCACTGGTGCCAAGCTGTATTGGCCTTTGCCATTCTCTTGGATAACATCAGTGGCATGGAGAGGGGAGGGTGGTATGCACAGGCACTGCTGGTCTTCCATAAACAACTTTGCCCAAACTTGTGCCTTGGAGAGTAACTTTCTAGTTACAATCCCATGGTCATTCAAACTGAAGGGGGTCTTACCCTTTTACAGGAAGAAAATTAATTGTTCATTCTCTGACATTCTAAAATATATTTTAATGTATCTTCATCATCATCATCATTAAGGTAACATGCTCAGAAACAGATGAGACAAGGAGAGCATTCAACCACAAAATACCTACCTCAACAAATTCCACTTAATCCATGCCAGCATGGAAAAGTGTATGTTAAAACGATGACAATGTTGCTGTAGATGAATTGCATAATTTTGGGGTTGATCTCAAAGAACTTCACCTAGACCCTTGTGAGAAGGACCATTCCTGTTCTTAGGAAAAATAGGCTTACTTTGTCCCTGAGTTTAACATCGCAACCCCCTCACCCTCAAGTCCATACTACCACCCACCCTCAGTTTAATACCACTCCTGACCCTTGGATAATGTTAGAAATGATGCTCTACATTGTTGCAACAACTGAGGCCAGATTTCTGGTCTGATAGCTACTCCCTTACCACCTCTCCATTCTATACTAATTTTAGAGATCCTGATAAAGGGCCACAGGCACTGCACTTCCTCCATTGACAAACCCCTAAAAAAAGTAGACAAGCAAACAAGACTCACCTTGAACTATATAAGAAGCTAGAAGAGCCAATGTATTGTCACTGCAAGGTAATGCTTCAGTTTTGAGGTCCCGTTTTACTTGAAGAGCAAATAAATATCTGTAAAAGATAAAGAAACAAATAGTAAAAAGACAATGGCTTTTGGTTCTTAATATGTTTGGTAGTAATAGTGAAAAAATGTTCTTCCAGTTATTAACTTTACTAGTTTTATACCATCTATACAATCTATACACTATTAAAATTCAAAATTTGTATTGCTGCTTGTGTATATGAAGAATTTAACCAAAGACAGTTCATTGGAGTGGGAAAGTACTTTGACTAATGTATTCTTGAACATAAACTCTTTTGTTTGAAATAACTTCTGGTGTATTTCTGGGCCTTGGAACCTTGAAAACTGAAAAATGTTACCTATTAACATAAGAAAGTATTTTCTGGCCATTCATGAAAGGGAGGCAATTTACTAACATATGGAAGAAAGAGAGAACAAGGAGGAGATAGAAAACACAGTATGATATATAAATGAGTACGGTGTGTGTGAGTCTGTGTGTGTGTGTGTGTGTGTAAAGAGGAAGTAATCTATACAAAGAAGATATTGATAGGAAGTGAACAAAAAACAGTAAGAGAGGCAAGAAAGAAGTTGAAAAGAAAATGAAAAATGAATATGAAAAGAAAGAGAGAAGAGAAGGAGAATTCATACGAGTTGAGGTTACCATAGTGACCGTGTGCATTTGAAGATGCCTTATGTGTGTGTGTGTGTGTGTCTTTCTCTCTCTCATATGTATGTGTGTAAATGACTGCAGCATCTATTACACTTAGGTACATAATATAAAACACACACACACATACAGCTTGTGCATGTGTTATTGAAAGTTCAAGTTTAAAAATTTTAATAAGTAAACATGTAGCCATGTGGTTAAGAAGTTTACTTCCCAACCACATGGTTTCAGGTTCAGTTCCACTGTGTAGCATCTTGGAGAAGTATCTTCTATTATATCTCTCAGGCTGACAAAAACCTCCTAAGTGGATTTAGCAGACTGTAAGAATGAAGCCCATATATATATATATATATCATCATCATCCTCTAATGTCCATTTTTCATGCTGGCATGGGTTGGCTGGTTTGACTAGAGCTGGCAAGCAAAAGAACTGTACTAGGTTCCAGTCGGATTTGGGTTGGTTTCTATGGCTGGATGCCCTTCCTGAAGCCAACCGCTTAAAAAAGTATGCTAGGTGCGTTTTGCATGACACCATGCATGCCAGCATGGGTACTATTAATACTTGGCCTTGACATGTGTGCTTTTTACATGGTACCAGCATGGGTGCTATATGTGTGTGTGTGTGTGTTTGTATGAGTGTGTGTGCTTGTGTGTGTGTGTCTCCTTGTCTCGACATTGTGTAATAGTTGTATTGGCTCATCCCATAAATAATGCAGAACGAAAAGTCAAAGGGGGACAGGATAAACTACCTCCATCAACTTCCTATAAAAGCAGGTAGTAATTTTACCTTATCCTTATTCTTAGTGCAAGTTTTGAAGAGTGCAATTCGATTTTAACAGTTGTTTTGTCAAGGCTATATTGGAAGTGACAAAGAAGCATATTCAGCATATTTTGCATTATGAGTTCAGTAAAGGCAACAATGGCAACAGAAAGTGCAAGGAACATTAATACAGTATATGGGGATCAGAAAATAAGCGTAAGCCAATGTCAATGGTGGTTGCAGAAATTCCAAGCTGGAAACTACAGCCTAGAAGACCAGCCTCGTCCTGGAAGATCTGTAGAGCTCGATGAGGATGTCCTGTGAACTCTGGTGGAACAAAATCCCATCATAACTGTTGAGGAACTAGCAGAGAAGCTTAGATTTGGTCATTCAACCATTCATCGACACCTGCGTGCATTTGGAAAAGTCAGAAAATTGGGTCAATGGGTTCCTCACAAACTTTCCAAGTCTAATCACACACACAGAGTGAATGTGTGCTCTTCTTTGCTGTCATGTCTCACGAATGAACTCTTTTTGGACCGAACAGTGAAATGGATTCTCTATAAAAATGTCAAGTGGTGAAGACAGTGGGTAGAGAAAGG